>NC_133207.1:29816678-30116678 GCF_958299795.1 Porites lutea
TGAAATGCATTGACCGAGAAGGCTTGGGAAGACGCCGTACAGGCACGGGCAAAATATAGCCAGGCGTTCGGATAGTGGAGTGCGGCGCGAAGTAAGAGAGCGGGAAAAAATAAGGAGAACGAGAGGGACTAGGGAGAGAGGAAGGATCTCTCGCTCTCACCCCCTACCCCACCCCCTCGCTGTCTTTTTCTGCTCACATCTCTTTGCGTTGTCCTCACGATCTGAACCCCTCAGGAGGCTAGGCTAACCTCGAAAATCGAGCTTCCACAGTATAGACTTCAACTATTTGGGTCTGAAATTGGGTAAAGGCTTGTGCGCACTATATTTAGAACCAAGGTCTTGAATTGAGGACGTTTCTTTCACTGATCATCTCTTAAGAACAGCAGATCAGGTCTTGACATAAGATGACGGTTTTGGGTTGCTCAAATTTGCAACAGTATCCCCCCCGTAACATTATGATCCCCAGCTGAAAGAAAAGGCAGTTTGCACAATCCACCTTTGAACCAAAAAACTTTATTTGATTCTCTGTTGTAATCAGCCAATGGCAACATACTTCTGTTGTTCACCTTGCAGGGTTCTCACTTCACAGTTTTTTTTTTCACACAACTTATCCAGTCAGAAAATTCAGCCCGACCAGATACAATCTTATCAGAATACACCCACCGTTGAAGCAACAACAATTAATTGTTCTGCCTTAATACTATAGTACAATCATCACTTCTTGGTGGCAAAGCGATAAGGTTTACTTGAAAGATGAGTGAATTCTCTCTAATAAGAAAATTCATCCACTCCAGTCATCAATGAACACACTGAGCCATTTTGGTATTCTGATTGAGTTATTTTGTTCATAAATTCCAGTTGGCATTGGTATAAATTTTTGTATACAACCAGCATGGAGGGGAGAGCTTGACAAGGTGGGTATTGTTCACAACAAACTAAGTTACACTAAATGAGAATATTCAAACAGACTACTTAATAATATTACTACTATAAGTAGAAGGACAAATTAAAAAAACTTTAAACAAGTCCTTTGTCTTGCTTTGCAAACTTCACTTGGCTGCTTCACAGCTCTGTTTGCTAATACGGCTTTTGTGCTGTGAAACTCATGACGTCAACTTGTGACAAGTTTAATTATATGGAGGAACCATCTCTTTTTGGTGGCAATTTTACTTTATATGAATTCTGTCTTATCAGAAAATTCACCCTTAATAGTCACCACTTTATATTTTAGACTTCACCTATAATCAAAGCATCAACAATCATTCCTGCGTCAATCTTAGTAAGATCATCACTCCTTGGTGGTAAGACAAGGAGTGCATTAGAAGTTCTCATACTCAACAGCCTACTACTGCATTGACTGCCAGTGGATATTGCCGAAGGGACCAGGTCGCCTGACTTCCATGACAAGGCAACTCTGTGGTACTCAGGTCTGGCATCTAGAGAGACTGGTTGTAGCAACTTTGCTTTTATTTTTGTCAACTCAGGGCTTTGGGATCCAGTCAACTTGTTTAAGGCTGGGAGAACAAACAGGTTAAATGTCACCATTGCTGAGACAGGATTCCCAGGAAGAGAAAATATCAGCTTCTTCTTTCCACCAACTGTGACTGTTGCAAATGTTGTGGGTTTGCCTGGCTTCATAAACACTCTTCCAAAATGGATGGTGGCACCGATGAGGTCTTCTAAAACAGGTTTCAGGAAGTCTTTTTCACCCATTGATACTCCACCTGAAGACACAACAACATCAGCTAATTCCAGGCCAGCAGAGAGTTTGGATTCCAGATCCTGAGGAGTGTCAGCTGCAATCCCCAAATCAATGAACTCAAAGCCATGGGAATTTATCATTGATTTCAATGCAATCTTATTACTGTCTCTGATTTGACCTGCTTTCGTGACTTGACCAGGACCTACTACCTCATTTCCTGTGGAGAGGACTGCAACTTTTGGTATTTGAAACACTTCAATATCAGTCAGTCCTAATGAAGCCATCAGACCCAATTCTGCTGGTCCTAGTTTGTCATAAGCTGACAGCACCTGTTGACCTTTGTTCACATCAAAGCCAATGGGTCTAATGTCCTGTCCTGGCTTTGGACATGTGAGGACTTTTATCCTTTTCTCTGTCCTTCCATCATCATCACTTTCAAGTAACTCTGTATCTTCAACTTGGACAACAGCATCAGCTCCCTGTGGCACTGGTGTCCCTGTGGTGATGCGCATCACATGACCAGAAATGACCTGGGAAGCTGCGATTTCTCCAGCCGTTACTGGGCCAAGTACAACACGTTCTCCAGGACCATCAGAAGCTAGCACAGCATACCCATCTTTGACAGATGCAGGAAAAGGAGGAAAGGGCTCTTGGGCAAAAACATCAGAGGCCAGTATGTGGCCTAATGAATCCTCTATACTCACAACTGTTTTAGGTAGACAATTGGCATTATCCTTTATCACCAAGAGAGCATCACTCATTGAAACAAGTGGATATGGAGAATGACGGTCTCTTTCTGCAACTTTACTGAGATCTCTAACAGTCTTGCCTTGAGTCTTGTGTGGGCAGTTGTGATGGGTGTCACCCCTCTGAGGATGGGCGGGATGTTCCATGGAGGCATGGGTGACACCCACGTTTGGGCTGCCACGTAACACTTCAATAGCATGAGGCAAAGCGGGCAAAACAAACTGGAAACATTCTTGAGATCCCTTAAGACTTCCTGGCAAGTTTATAATGATGCTTCCTTTTCTTATCCCACAAACTGCTCGGGAAAGCATGGCCATAGGCGTCACCTTCAAGGATTCACTCAGCATTTGTAGAGTGAGACCTTGAGCAGGCCTTTCAATGATTTCTGAAGTCACTTCTGGTGTGATATCTCTTGGAGAAAAACCTGTACCCCCTGTAGTAAGTATTACGTGGACGTTTTCGGTATCACACCATTTGAGCAAAACTCGCTTGATCTCGTTTGCTTCGTCCGGGACACATTCAGAAAGGATTTCGTTCACTTTTAGTGCAGAAGAGGACCTCAATAGCTTCTGTAAGTTTGGCCCACTTTTATCCTCTGCCTGGCCTCGAGAACATCGGTCACTGACCGTTAAAACGCCGACCTTCACACTGGCAGACATCGTTTGACTTGTTGCAGCACAGACGAGCGATCCAATGTAGCATACATGAATGGATTACCGATTATATTTCGTAGTATTTCCGGTGGACTCTTCGGAGCTCTTCGTGAGTACATAGTCCCCAGTCCTCTTCCGTTTGTTATTTCAAGATGGCGAAGAGTAAGCGGCATGGCGGTCAACAGAAGAGATCCAAAAAGAGTGTGAACAAAGCAAAGAGCAGCAAGAAGCGACATTTTAAGGAGGTCAAAGAGAAGCATTCTGTGGATGAGGAGTAGGTTACGTTTCTTAACATGGGTTTTATTTGGCAATGTTTAGACCTTTGGAAATACAAGTGTGACTTGAAAACTGACTCTGATTTTGCCTAGGCGGTAAAACTAACTTGTTCGCTTAAGCTACTGAAATCTGTAATGTAGATCAGGAGCCAGTTGCATAAGCCTTAGCGTCGGAAGTATCCGCTAACATCTAACGTTCTGCTTAGTCGAAAGTTCGGACGTTTAGTTTTCATACAGCTGGTCTCAGTATCATGATCATGTCATGGCACGTGTCGGGTAACGTCCTGGGGAGGTGAGGGGGGGGGGGGGGGGGGGGGGAAGGGGGTCGTACTCAAGTGAAGCTTGGGTACAGGTGTGCTGCCCAGGTCTTCAAACCCTGACCCTGTTTATTCTTTAAGACAGAAAAAGTGCACTTCAATACCCTGTTTAAGACAGGAGAACTTTTTTTATGATGCTGATTAGTTTTATTTTGCCTTCACAATTAAGTAATTTTCCAAACTACCATCAAGGAATAAGATTTTTTGGGGAAAAAATGTTGTTATCACATACGTAGACTTCTCATTGCCATGCATACTCCACACCCCTTTAAGGGCTTCCGGTCTAAAAAGACACCCTGTTCAAGATGCTAAATAGTGATCATAAGGTGTCTCATTTATGAGGTTAAGGGACTTTTTCTTTGGAGCTAATTGACTTAAAAATAGGAGGCTAAGGACGTGGGGTTAAATGACTGTGAATCAATGTTAGTTTTATACAGATTGCCAGGTTTCTTTCAGTGATAGTATAGATCGTCATGATCTAAAAACAGGTAGTCTTAGCCTTTAGTGCCACTGTATATTTGAGCCTCTGCATGAGTATTTCTGACAAAATCAAAGTCGCAACGATCGCCATCAATGAAGCTAGCGACGATCTTATGTAGATAAAAGTGTCAGTCATGCAGTGATGGCAAAGAAACCTGCCAAGAAGTGTGCTGCACCTTCAGAGGTTTTGTTTTGCTTCTTTTCTTCTTTTCCGTTATGGTTGTGGTTGCGGTGAGCTCACTAGTAGCGTTACCATGCAAAACAATATTCTTGATATACAATGATTCTGCCTGAAAAATCGACGATGTGATGGAAAACGTGCCACAGATATCCATACAGAGACTCGTGTTATTTCCCGTGACTACCATCATTATTTTGTGATGTCCAAACTACCATTTGCAATGGGACAAACACAGCTTGTAGAACAACTGAGTAGCAGTTGTTCAGCAAGTTTATGTCCTTAAAGGCTGTTTTTTGTTGAATTATCTTAAATATAGTGACAAAAAAGCAATAAAGAGACTGAAACAGGAACATAGTATCACTAAGGTAAGTAACACGCATGTATAATAATGCAATAATTAGTATAACTGACAGATATGAACAAGAACAACTAACTGTATATCCACTTGTCCAATATTACTTCACATCATACACTGTCGCGCTTCGTCTGAAAAAGGCCATCTGTTGATTTGATAACTCACTTTTAATCACTCATTTAACGCAGCATTTTTTTAGCAAAAAAGAATGACCATGCAGTAAAAAGATATTGTTTATAGGTCAGTTTTTTTATGGCTCACTTTTGTGCCCTCATCCCTCCCCCCCCCCCCCCCCCAACCCCCACAAGGACTTCTATATGACTTGGGCTTAACAGGAAAAAATGGCTGGCTGTGCCCCTGACATGTATTACACCTACTTATAGTATGACATAACACCTGGTTACCAAAAACAGTAAATCACATTATGCGCTTGTTGGCACAAAGAAAATCAGTGTCTTTTTTTTAACTGCTAGCATCATGAAACAGACAGTTCAGACAGTGAGGATGGTCCAGCTCCTTATCAACAGTTGCTTGGTTTGCTTGGAGTTGAGTCTGGATCTGACGTGAACCACTTGACAAAAAAATGGAGAGAGGATGGTAGTGAAGGAGAAGAAGAGGAGGAAAGTGACGAGGAAATCGAGCATGACACTGAATTCAAGGATGAAAATAAAAATGACAAGGCCATAAAACAAATGAATGACAACAAAATGACGATAGTAAAACAGAACAAAGATAAGAGTCACAGTGATGTGGTGCATGTTGGAAGTTCTAATGAAGATACAAAAGAAACTGTTATCCACGAAAACAGCTATAATGGAAATGAAGATGATGATGACACTAGTGATAATAATGATGATGATGATGATGATGTCATTGACAGAAATAAAACTGATACTGATGACTATCGAAAAGAAAGTGGAACCTTTGAGGAAAGTGATGATGACGGTATTGATGATGTCAAAACAAGGCATTTGAAAGGTACTGTACAATTAGCCACTGCTGATCCATAGTTATTAGTTAGTAGTTGATTTCCTGTTTTTAATGTTGTTCTCTGGAAACTGAAAAGAGTTGTAGACAGAATTCAAACAAGAAAAGTTGGCTCATTGTTTGCCTCATGATGTAGTCACAAAACACAGCAAATGATTGTGTTCAAATTTAACTTCTTCTCTAATGTTTTGTGAGGCCTAAACACTAAATACTTTATTATTTTATATCTTACATTTCATTTTTTTCTAAAGGAACTGAAGATCCATTTGTAGTTCATTTTGAACAAGACTTAGAAGAATCTGCAGAAAAACATCTTAATGACCTTAAGTCCTGGCAAGTTAAAACCAGCAAAGTGAGTTGCATTCTTCTTTGTGTCAGTGTATTTCTGGATTAGACCAAAACTTTGACTGAGGTTATTAAAAAAAAATTATGGGGTTGTTTTGTTTTCCTCTTACAGCTGTACTTGTTAATTCTGATTAACAAAATTATGTTCATTATTGCATTTCTTTTTATTTCTGAATCATTTTCAGATTGCTTCATTTGGCAGTGTCACTGAAGTGATTCCATCTGTCAAGCCTTTACCAAGTGTACACATTTATGTCAATAAGGAAACAACATTTACAGATTTAAAGGTAAATGTGACATCAATAATAATAATAATAATAATAATAATAAAAAAATGTAAACAACTGTCTATAAACTAAAAAAAAAGAAAATTTCTATGTTCATCCCAATGATAAATATAATAATTATTAAATTTTACTATTTACAGATTCAAGAATATGAAATATTAAAATATATACCCTATGTACATTCTTCTTGTGTACGAAAGAGAATTGTCGTAAAATGACTATCTAAAGACTACTAATAACAATTATAAAAAGCATCAAAAAGTTAATAAAAAGTTAATAATAATAATAATAATAATAATAATAATAATAATAATAATAACAATAATAATAATACAAAAGCATGGTAGAGATAAAAGCCTCTCGAGGATTTTAGTACTTTCTACTCCCTGTGATTCCGATAGCTAATCAGATCGTCTGGCATTGTTGTAACGACCAATCAGTGTTGCGGCCAAAATTTGGCCACAGCAGCACAGGCGTGAGGGAATGTAGGAAAACTGCTAAAACAGGAGCCTGATCTCAGGTTAAGCATAAGCATAATGTGACAATTAATGCGTTCTAGATCCTTGTTGTGGAATTCCCCTCAGTAGTCCCCCTGGGCTTTTGTTATGTCGTTTACAGACATAATAAACATGGCTACCTGTTGAAATGTTGTGAGTTCCGGTGTTTAACAGACCTACACAGAATTAGTTTGTCTCTTCATTTGGAATGTTCTGAAAAAGTAACACTAAACTTAGGAAGAAACTGATAGAGACAAGTGAGATACTGTGAAAATATTAAAGTTACCTCTAGATTTGAAAGGATTAAAAATTTTGTACTCGTGGAACAAGACACTACTATAATATTATTAAAAATAAAATAATAAAAAGTGCATGTCTACATTATTTTTGTTTTCTAGTTGAGAGCTAGTCTTCTTCAAGGTTGGGAAAAAATCAATGAAAAATTAAGCTTTGAAGGTATGCTGTTTGGTTTCCTTTTTAGTGTTGTGTTACTTTTAATTTCAGCTATTATCTTAACTATGTCTTCATGGAGTACAAGATTATTTCTTTAGTTTTTGAGTTTAACTCTTTAAGCCCTTGTATCAACATTCAAATTCATACATTTAGAATCAGTAAAGAGTACAAAAAATTGAGTAAGGGTCAAACCTTTTTTCCCTATTGTGATCAGTTCATTAATTCTTATAACCTTTATATTGATTGTGTCTTTATTGTTAGGAGAAAATTGATGTTGGTCACTCTTACGAAAACATGCCAGGTTTCCCTGTTGTGAAAGTAAAGGCCAGAGTATAACATCCTGGTTCGATGTTGCTTGCAGGAGAAGAGACAGGCCTTAAAAAATCAAGCCAAGGAAAAATAACTATAATGTCCTTTTGCCCCTCTTTCAACAGGGAACTCTGTTTGCAGCATACTGTAGTAATTTTTTGTGTACAAATGTCTGATGGTTATTACTTCTTTACAGGTTTGTTCACTCCACTTCAACAAAATCTTTTTCAGCACATAAACTCATACCAGGCAAGTTTTCACTGTATATAATAATATTTATTTGTCTTGCCCAGGATATTTTTACATTTTGTTTCTCACAATGTTTAAATTCCAAAATTAATGTTTTACCATGGCAGAGTAAGCTCAGCTAGCAGATTGCTGGTCTGCAGAGAAGGATGTGATGGGTCCGATCCCGGGAACCAGACCTGAACCAATACTCAGGGTGTTAAAACAATAATGAGGAAGAAACTGCTGCCTTTACATTGCCAATGGCTAGAGCCTCACGTAACTGGGATGGCCATGTAGAAGTAGTGGTCCTGTCTCTAGCTGGGGTTAAGTTGTAAACAACAGTATCTGGAACTCGGAAAAATACTTGAATTCCAGCTTGTCCTTTGGACAAGCAGCTCTCACTTTTTGCCTGCCCAGGGACCACTTCTTGCTCCTCTTGGTTAAAGATTTGGTTGGAGGTGGGGGGGGGGGGAGGAGTGGAGGGTTATTTACATGTAGAGCTTTAGAAAAGTAATATTAAAGTGTTCAGGACATATCCTGGATATATCCTCTTACTCGATTTTTGCATGGGAAGATGACGTGTTTAAGAGAAGATCGAGTCTGGGAGGTCATCAAAATATTTTCTTTGGCTCCAACATTGAACTTGGAAGCTGGTTACAAGCTTCCTGGGAAGTTTTGTCAGGTGATTCACATTACAAATCACATGACAAAATGTCGCACTCCATCACGTGATAAAGATTCTTAGATGGAATTGAAAGCTTGTGTGTCTTAAATAAAGCTTTATCCTAGAGTCTTAAACCTCTTTTATGCTCAGATAATAATGTTGGTTTGCACAATAATCCATGGCAGTGATATTGTGTTGACCTCATGGTGTAAAAGTTTGATTTTGGTTAAGAAAAAGGTGATCATTAAATTTTAAAAGACAATCCATTGTAAAGGGTAATCATGATTAATTAGACGTAAGTTATATTTCTTGGACTTTTAACAGGATGTTTTCTACTCCAACTGCACATTCCAGAACGGTGACGAGATTAGAAGGCTTTATTGCCTTCATGCTCTTAATCATATACTGAAGTAAGTTTACTTTCATTCATGTACTTTTTGCACTCATACAGCCATGCACTTTTCCAAAGACATCAAGTGACAAATGAAACTATTGGCTGGCAGCTAACGAGGCCATAAGTTGATCTGCTTTTCATCTGATTTTTGACATTACAGTCATGTGTTAACTCTTTCAGTCAAAGTTATTAAAAAAATTCTCCAATCTCACTTTGTGCCATCAAGCTCACAGAAATGGCGCTTTATACAACTGTAAATTCTTGCATTATTACTTTGTATAGAATGTTGAGAAACAAACAACACCATATGAAAATACTGCTGATGAACAATTTATTGTTTCAGTGGTAATACCACTGGTTTCCTCCACAGACTCAAAAATTGAAAACTGGTACTGAGAGCGTACTGGTCAGATGTGGTCTCAATCACTCCAGGCTTCTTACGAAATTTGTGCTAAATGCTTAAACTTTTTTTCAACTATGATCGAAACTGATAAACTAAGGAAAGAAGACCAAGCGTTACAAAAAGAAATTCAAGATCTAAAAAATCAACTGAAGAAAGTCACTGACGACATGTGTTATTACGATTTTTATTTCATTTATTATTTTGCAAACTGTAAACTTTCCTTAGTTAGCCTTAGTCTTAATTTCATATTTTGCACTCATTGTCCTGCCTCGAATAGCCTTGCTAACTGTAGGCCATGCTTCTGTAATATTATCTGTTTATAAATAAAGTTTGTTGTTGTTGTTGTAGTTAGAACCACTTTACATGACCCCATCACTCACTCTGACAGTGAAAGTGTTAATCTGGGGATGACTCTAGTGCATACTCAGCTATTTTTTAGTTTTCAAGGATTTTACAAGAAAACCTTGATTTTCTTTGTGAGCTTTTTACCTTGGTCACTTAGGAGGGAAAGAGCATTATTTCATGTGTTATTCACAGGGCTGTCATTAAGAGGCGGGAGCCAGGGATTTCCCCCGGCTACTAAGAACGTGGCCCTTGGCTACTTTGAATTTATAAGAAAATAGAAGAAAAATATAACCAAAAGAATCTTCTCTAGCTGTTTGATTCCCAGGTGCCCACTTGTTGTAGTTACCGGGCGACTTGAAATCTTAGTGACAGCCCTGATTCATATAACATTTCATATTAGCTTAAAGAGAGGCAATGTGTTGTAAAAAAATATTGTGTGTAGAATAATTGGAATGTTATAATGACTGAGACCAGTGCTTGGGTAATTACATTTGAAAATAATGATAAATAATGTTTATCTGACAATCATTTACTTACAGGACTCGTTCAAGAGTAACAAAAAACACTCGAAAAATTGTTCAGTCCTGGAAAGATAAGAAGGAGATTGGATGAGCTTTTATTTATTCATTTATTTATGAGGAGAAAGGTACTGGAGGCAATTTAATTGGAACTTTCTGTAGAAACCAAGGATTGATGATCATAATGATGATGCAGGCAGTGATTCATAATAACAACAGAAATAATATTAATATTTCTGTTCTTCTCAGAGGCTGTTTGAATAGCTTCTGAAAGAGTGGCCAGTATTAGCTGCATGTGTAGATATGTTACAGGTCAAAATTATGTTCAGGTTAAATTTTTTAACCTAGGTTGATTCTCAATTTCCTTTCTCTCCTAGCCCTAATTCTTGAATAACTAATTGAACCTGTACTAGATGTACATGTATAAAATGTATTATATAGCTATTGATTCTGATGAACTGTCATTTTTTCTCACAAGTGACACTGTATTTTTCTTAATAGTGAGCAACGTGATCAAGGACTAACAAGACCAAAGGTGTTGATCTTAGTTCCTTTTCGAGATGCAGCATTAAAGTTAGTTGAAGTCATGATGCAGCTTATCTGTCCAGGAAATACTGTAAGAAAATTTTAAACCAGTTACAACAATAATAATACATGTACCTACCTGCCAACTTTTTCCAGTCACATGTTTGAGTTTTTCGCCTTGTGATGACTTGGATTTCTGAAAACATCCCGGTGACTTCTGTAGATTTGCGACGATTTTCCTTAGACTTCCAAACGCTTCCAAAAATGTCCGAAGATCTTCTGACGACCTTTGAGAACTTCCGAAGCTGTTTAAAAGACAACACTTTCAGTGTGTTTTCATTTCATTAGAACACAAAGTCATGATCATTTTAATGCCTTAGTTTTTGAAATATTTTTGTGGAAATGGAATTGAATCTTTGTTATTAATCATGTGTTGAAGAACAATTTGTCTGGATTTGTGAGTCGTGTGAGAAATTGTCTTTGATACATGAGATCAACGTCTTAAGTAAGTAGGCGAGAGACTCACACATAATGCTTGAGAGTTGACAGGTATACAGTAAAACCATCTAGCGGTTACAACTGTCATCAGTAGTGAATAAACTTTTACCCATAACATCTCTCTAAGTATTTCATAACGTCTTCCTCTTAAGCTTGAACTTTTAATTTATTATCAGTAACATGCAATAAGCTCAAATGTAAGGGCTGTTTTTGGTTACACCCATTATTACAGCCCTTGTTGTATGCCAATTGGTGTTTATTTCCCTTTAGATTTCTCATGTTACTTTCATCCTATGTAGTTATTTCCAAATAAAATTATAAATATACATTGTAAAATTAATAGACTGAGAAAGAAGCATCAAAGCGTCTGAACAATACCCACAAGCCCAGACCTGCAAATATTTTTCCTTTTTAGAACAGACGTATGTTGTCCGACCAGGTCACTGTTTTAGTCAGACAAACCAAAATGTTCATTGTTAGACACGCATAATTGAGTTTTAATTTCTTTATTATTACTTTGCAAATTTACAAAAAAAATCTTTGGTATTTGGTCTATCTGTTTTTTTTTGGTCCAAATTCTTTAGATGCAGGTATGATTTCCTTGCAAAGCAAATTTTAGGCAGAAATTGTGTGGTGACTGTCTGTTATTTGCAGCTCTGCAAGCTCCTCCATTATACAATCCCTAATACAGTACGCCCACCTTTCAAAGCACAGAATCATTTTTAGCCTGATCCTTTTATTTTGAATTTCTAATACAAAATAAAGGGCTTGTGCAGTATTCTCCTTATCAGGCAGTAACTGCTAAAATTTACTGCCTGAAGCAATGCTTCTTACCGCCTGCAGCTGCTTGGAGGTTTAGTAAAACTTTTAAAAAAGTAGATTTTTAAAAAAAGGAAGTTTTGATCCGATTCGATTCTCACAAGCAAAATGAAAAAATATATACGGAAAAGTACTAAAGTATACACAGCTTTTCTTTTTATGGGCCCTGCATTTTGGAAAGAGAACATAAGGACAGAATAAAATTCTTTGAATCAAACATTTTAAATTATTATTGTCTAAAGATAACAACGGCCGATTTGCGTAAAATAGGTCTTAAAATGAGGGAATGATGTCTCAGAAAACTTAGCTCCAAAATTTCTCAGCAGGAGTGGGGCCATGTACCTCACTCCACTATACCCCCCCCCCGCCTTCTCCCCAGGAAAGTGCACCTCTGGCACATATTTTTTGCCTTACCGGCCATGAATGGTCCCTTACCTGCTGAGCTAAAATGTAGGGAGAACACTGCTTGTGAAGGATGTTTATGGAATATTAAATTTACACAGTTTTGTAAACATTTTCTTTCAGGGTCAAGTTAAGAACAAAAAGCGTTTCTTTGAAGAGTATAGGGAGGAAGAGGAATCTGACATTTCTAAAGACAACAAAACTGAAGACTTTAAACAGATGTTTGCAGGAAACATTGATGATTGTTTCCGGATAGGAATATCAGCCAGTAAAAAGTCTCTAGAATTATATGCAAAGTTTTATTCTTCAGATATTATTGTGGCTTCACCTCTCGGACTGAGGACCATCATAGGAAATGAAGGGTAATAAAATTATTAAATGAGCATTGACCAGCATCAAATTTCTCCTCGAAACAACACTGCTTGATTTGTAATCAAAAACACTTAGTAAATTTCTAGAGAATTCCAATCTAACTGTAAATACCATAGGGTACTTTATACAGTAAGTTTACTTATGTTATGGCAGCTAGCAAACTATTCAGGTTGTCATCATCAGTAAATAATGTTATGCAACCTGTAATCTGATTGTAGGGAGAAGTCCCATGAGTATGATTTTCTTTCGTCCATTGAAGTTATTATATTGGATCAAACGGATGTCTTTCTCATGCAGAACTGGGAACATGTTCAGGTACATGTACCTAGCTAGCTAGTCCACTAGGGTGCAATCCTTCAACCAAAACTTCTGGAAAACTGAATGCAATGGATGGGTCTAACTGGAAAAGTTTTGGTGAAGGTGGAAGTGTTTTAATCAGTTGAACCACAAGGTCTTGCTAGAAATTTGCCTTCCATTTAATCAATCCTGTTCCCATTTTCAGTTTCAAAATTTCTATGAACTTTGATCCACACCTAAGTGGATCCAGGGCTTTCACCGAGGGCTGGGGGCCACAAATTGAATTTCCCCTGCTGGCTATTATGAGCGTGAACCCTGGCTACTTTCATGGGAAACAAAAGAAAATAGATCAACCCAAAACGGTTCAATTCCCTGCCCACCATTTGCATAATTATACCTAGCAAACTTGAAGTGTTAGCAGTAGTTCTAGGATCAGTTTTATCTCACTGACTCATGAGGATGCAAAATTTGTCTCCTGGCCCAGAGAGGAATAAAACAAGAATGGTCAAAGTTGTGTTCCTTTTACCTCCATAAAATTTTTAGAAATTCTGTTGATACTTTTGGTTGAATGGGTTGCAACTGTAGTGTCAGTTCTCACTAAGTCTTGACTAGTGTAATAATTACAGTACTGTTTTTGTTTACACAAGGGCTAAAAATATCAAAAAAATATAAATTTACATTGTAATTTTATGTTATGTTGTCAATATTGATGTAATTATCGTATGTCTTGGTCTCTAATCCTCCCACAGCACATATTTCAGCATCTTCATCTACAACCCAAAGACTCACATGATGTAGATTTTTCACGTGTCAGAATGTGGTGCCTAAATGGTTGGTAAGTGTTCCAGTTTTTTATGCTTTCAGCCATAAAACTGGTACGTTGCGGCTACTTCAGCCATAATTATTATGTTTGCCATGGATTCATTGTGCTTACTAGTTTGCCATGATGTTTTTTTTTTTTCAGGTCTAAGTTTTACAGACAGACCTTAATCTTCAGCAGCTTTGTCTCCCCAGAAATGAACTCATTATTCAACAGACATTGTTACAATATCCTTTTTAAGTTGATAACACATTTTTATAATTAACAATAAATTATTGAATGAGGCTGAGTATCATCTGAAGAATTATGGAGATCTCGGAGGGTGTTATCTGCCTCAGCTCCAATGCATGATCCATTGAACCAAAATTTTTGAAAATTTTATGAAGGTGATAGATTGCAACTTTGGAATGGTCCCATTTTATTTCAAATGGGGGCTGATGTGCAGTAAGTTAATGGAATTGATTGATTCAGTTTTCGACTGAAGTTTCCAGAAAATTTGGTACTTGAAATAGGAGTGGTCATATGGAAGGGCAAATTTCTATTAAAACCCCTCCAAACCAAGAAAAATGGTTGACCACAAATTAGTTGGACCTTCAACTAAAACTTTTCCTGTTGGACTGAACTGATCCTTTCAAATTAAATGGACTGAAATTTCCAGAAATTTTGGTTCAATAGATCTGGCCTTGGGTTAATTATTATTGTTTTCCAGGAATGTTTTTGGTACAAGGTTAAAGTAATCGTACCACCCTTACATGTACCATACTAGTGACTCACATTGGTCTAACTTGGGTGTTCTTGCTTGCGGGATCTTCCATTTAAGGTTTGGGTCAAGGATCCATGCCTGTTTTAGGTTTGAGAAAACCGCAATTTTAACTGAGTAGGTTTGAACAATACACTTAGTTGTTAGGTATATGTGAGAAAATTTTAGTCAGCTGTAAGGCTCTTATTCCCAATCTCTCGTTCTACTTGGAAGCATATAACACCATTATACCATATACAAACGTATAGTAATCTGCATTACCACTGTATCAACGTACGTACGTACGAAGATGCTATCACAATACTTCATTGAAGTGTTTAAAAAAGTTTTTGTTTTTTAGTGGAAATATACCATCAGCTTTATAAAAGTGCTGTTCTTCAGCTTTTGAGCATTAATGATCCACTTGTTGTTCTTGACTGTCTCCATATTTTGCTGGAAGAGTGAAAGCTAGTCTGTCTGATGTACCAGGGTCTATTTGTCAAGTTGCTGTTCAGGTTCCACAGGTAAAGGCTCCCAGGGGGGGTACTCGGGATTTCAAGTGACTGGGATGATCAAAGGATCTTTTTGGGTTTGAAATTTTCAATTCCGGGATTTTTTTGGGTACGAAAATTTGGCTTAGGTAGCTTGATTTGAGTAGGGATTTTTTTGGGTTATTTAAAAGAATCGGTAGAGCCCTGGCTGCGTAGTTCTGCGAATAAAGTACAAACAAACGTGTTTTGCTGTTGTTTAATAGTTAACTATGGTGTCGCTTTACATCGTACGTTTTATACAATAGTCTGCATAAAATTGGCATGGGATTTTTTGGGGGTTAATTTTTTGTCCAGGGATTTTTTTGGGTTTTGCTGGAAGCCCTAGGGATTTTTTTGGGTCTTGACTGTTGGCTCCATTCGATCATCCCCACCACTTGAAATCCCGAGTACCCCCCCTGGGTAAAGGCTCTCTGGATTTTCAGTACTTGTAATAAGTTAAAAGACTTATGAATGCTTTACAGAGAAACAGCTTAGATATGTTACTTGTAGGTTTTCTTTTATCTTTGGAACAAAGGACTTAACTACTCAATAAATAGCTTTCATTAGTCTAGCATTCTGACTCACGTCCACAAGCTAGGCTGCTAAAAAGATGAAGCCAACTTGTACAATGTACATGAAAGTACTTCTTAGAAACACTTATTATCAGTAGATAGGAAGTAGTTTAGTATAGTACTTTAACTTTTGTTCTATCCTTCTTTTCTCAGGCTTTTCATCGATTTCAATGTTCCAGTTTTGATGAGGCAGCTGACAAAAGATTTAATACTTTCATAAATGAGGTATACATGCTGTCAAGGAGACTATTTTAATAGATTTTGTATAATAATTTGAAAACGACGTGAGCTGCAAATTGCATGAAAGTACAAAATGTAGCTGGTTCAGCCAGCGAGCACTGACAGGGGTATGAATAAATAATTGGTGCTGCACAGAATAGGAAAAACAGTTTACATTCTCTGGGAGGGGCCAACAAGGTAAGAATACTAGTGAATGGCCAAGGTGGGTGAGTGTAACACCCATTAATTTTATAGCATTCACTGTATCTAGAATATATTTTATTGTATTTTAATTCCCTATAGTTTTTTATGCAGTGTTTATACTGACAAGTCCAATTCAGCTATATGAAATGACATAGACTTTACTCAAACATTAGATAAAAAGGATATTAAATTATTATTAAAATTAATAAAAAATTAATCAATATGAAAACACATATGAATCAGCTACAAAGTAAAGTTCTTATATGTTCAACTATCGGTGCATTAATGTCACATTAATCTAGTTTTAGGCTTGGCATTACAATTTACAAGGTTTTAGATTCGTGCTGTTTGTTAGTTGTGAACTTGCCATAATCTTCATGGTAAGAGTGAATTAACAGGCTCTACTTTTAAGACTGACTTAGAAAAGAGTGAAATAAATAGAATGATAGATTGACGGTTAGTTTTCATGGTGTATGTTGCAGGTTTTACCAGAGTTCAAAGGCTCTCTCATGGGTCACACGGCCATATTTGTTCCATCATACTTTGACTTTGTCCGTCTTAGAAACTACTTCAAACGAGAAGGCATTGAATGTGCTCAAATATCTGAGTAAGTAATTTGGAAAAAACTGAGCAAGGGGTGGTGCGTGACCCTCGATAAGAGCTGCATGTGTAGAGTTGTTGTTTTCCTTTGTTATTGATTGAAGCCAATTACTTTTTTATGTTCTTGTTGCCATCATCATTGTGATATCTTAAATCTCCTTAGTCTTCGAATAACATCTTCCATTCAAAAGTTATAGCTTGAATTGTCATTCTTATTTTCTGTGAGCTTTTTGGCAGACTCTTTACGAATGACCACTCACTATTATTTGAATGAGAATTTTACATTCCTTCAATTCTCTAATTCCACAAACTATTTGGTCAAAAAGAGTGCTTCTAATTTGCTTCCATGTTCAATTTCTTACATGGAAAGTGTAGGGGATGCTCAGCCATTTTTTAAAATTTTATTCTTATTCTTCATTGTTGTCCCTTTACGTCTTGACATGAGATTTTAGAACAATTTACCTGTCAAATTTCAGATATTCGCAGAAAAAGGACATACAGAGGGCTAGAACATATTTCCTGCAGGGAAAAAGGCCATTTCTCTTGTTCACGGAAAGATTTTATTTCTTCTACAGGTACATACACTGTAAATTAATTTTGACCAGAATAAATTTCTGTTTTACAAATACAGTAAGGGGGACATATAACTGGGATTAATTTTAGGGTATGAAGATGACAGGTAACCCAAGTCAACTAGATTGGGTTAGGCATAGTGCGATATTCACAGGGGCGATGTTCACAGGGAGCGGCTTGTAAAAGATCTGATTATTCAAAATATGGAAAGCGTCCCCAAAAAATACAGATAAATTTCTATATGGCAGAGTT
The DNA here is from genome assembly GCF_958299795.1 of Porites lutea. Lineage (NCBI taxonomy): Eukaryota > Metazoa > Cnidaria > Anthozoa > Scleractinia > Poritidae > Porites > Porites lutea. The sequence continues at coordinate 29,834,241 of NC_133207.1, forward strand.
ATTTTGAATGCTTCATTTGTGGCAAAAGTCCTGATCATTATTTTGTTGTCCTGAATTGTTCACTTATCACAGGTTACTTTTTTTTCAATTTTCAGATATCGAATCAAAGGAATTAAAAACATCATCTTCTATGAACTGCCACTCTACTCTACCTTCTACTCTGAAATTCTAAACCACATGGACACTTGGCATAGCCATTTGGACTCCCAGGTTAATCCTGTCACATGTACAGTGCTGTATACAAAGTCAAATGCCTTGCGGTTAGCGGGTGTGGTCGGTACAAATCGCTGTGCTCACATGATCTCATCAGACCAACAGGTGCACATGTTTGTGACTGGAGATGATGAATCATAAGATTTGCACATGTGGAGAGCGAGGATGAGCGGGTGTGGTCATTACAAATACCTTGCGGTTAGCGGGTTTGGTCAGTACAAATTGCTGAGCTCACATGATCTCATCAGACCAACCGGTGCACATGTTTGTGACTGGAGATGATGAATCATAAGATATTAAATTATGTGGCTATGAATCTAGCTCTGCGCATTTGGACATACTAATCCAGGATTTATTTATTTGTAATGGGAGGGGGTCAAATAGACCCTGCTTCCATGGTTGTTTTTTTCAGTGTTAATAACGACCAGTTAGTGTATATCAATCAACACTGTGCGAAAGAATGCCTTAAAATTAGAAAACTTACCAAGTTTAAACTTAAGGTGATAAGATCCAAAACGAACAAAGACACTGCCCCTTGAAGTCGCAAAATTTTACAGACGTTTGTATAGTTGGGCACAACCTTGCCCCTCACTGTAAAAATTCCACAACTTTGCAGAACTTTATCTTTTAGTTTTCAACAAATCACTTCCTAGGGCAACTTTACACTGATTTTAAGGAATTCTTTTCAGCAGTGGTGACAGATGTTTGCTATCAGGTCCCAGTTAAAGTTGAAAAAAAAACTGAAAAGTTCCAGCCTCCTCCTCAGGCCTTTTTGTTTTTCGCATGGTAGAGGCAAGCCCGCAGGGAAAGGTCTATTTTACATTATGTACAGTCCTCTACAATACAGTGCATTTATCACTCTCATGTGACTGTTTCATTATAGGATGAGTAAAATCCCACAAAATTTGTCATAGTCTTTTTTACATATTTATTGAATCTTCAATTAAAATTAGAGAATCATCTTCTCAACAAATATGTTCAGTGGCAAGGTACTATATCTATTTGTATAATAAGAGAATAGTTATGAAATATCACGCTGATATATACGATGGCAAGGTAAATTATCTGTCGGCATTTAAAGAGAATGAAATGTTGCTGATGTTTTTGAACTGCAAGGCGCAATTCCATATGTTAATTTATTATAAGAAGGTATAAAAACTCCCAGCTGGAATATGCAATTTTGCTTAGGTGGTGATTGTCAACAAAATACAATTTTTAAAAAGTGATAAATAAAGTTCTTTTTTAACTTCAAGAAGGCAGGATTCTCCACTGTAAAGAGAAAATGGTATGAATATGAAATGGCATAACTAACTCGAGTTGACAGAGTTTGAATACCAGTTCTCATAAATCTGGTGGGAATATTGAAACCCGTGGAATGCTCCAGAATTTGCACTATGAGTTTGCCTTAAACCAAGTGCAGGAATCTTTCAGCTGTTTGTATATGCGAAGAAAAACCCAATAACAGAACTTGTTCAACAAGCTCATGCTGTGTGCTATAGAACATTTTGGCAGCCACTGAGTGGAGGGCATTGCCAAGCCTTGGTAGAACAGACCATTTTACAGTTGTCGGCTTGGTACCCTAGCATTCAAGTAGATGTGAGGCTGAGGCTTGTTACAAATTAAACTTCCTTTGTTTTCATGCAGAAAATTAAACAAAAAATACTAGTTTGCATAAGAACAACATAATTTACATAATAAAGCAGGAAGGATTGTATCAAAACAAGGTCAACTCCAAGCTCGTTTTCATCGATAACTGTAAAATGGTCTTTTTGTTGCTGCAGTATAAATTCTTCGAATGTTGAAAATGAAAGCACTAACCTCCCACTACTTTCAAGTCCTGGGGTTTATGCCATTATATTATGAGTAAGTAATGATCCGGGTAAGGTGGATAGCAATTTCTTTTGTTATGCGGCAATTTTTTACACAGAAAATGCATAAACCTACATGGAGGCCGTTTACGCAATAAAATGCATTTACACTCCACTTTGAAAGGGTGTTTTTTAGTGTTAAAATAAACTATTCACAGTCCCCCATTTTTTCGTGAGATCGTCCAAGTATAGCGCGTCTTACCGTTAATAGAGGCCATCTTGATTTTCAAATGTACCGAGGGGGCGGGCGTCGGGGATTATAGCTGTAGGGGAGGGGGCGAGAAAAATAGAGGGACTGTAATAACATCACTGCAGCTCGCGTTCACGGAGCTCGTTGTACCAGCAACGCAGTTGTTTGATTGGTCATTAGACAATAGATCTTAATTTGCGTTGACAACCAGTTTAGTTTAAGCTGCCGGCACTGACAAGTCGTTGACAAGTCCAGTCGTTTCTATAAAACGTACGCTAATCCTAACATAATACTACCATAGGGAACGTCTTGCGCCAACACACGAAGGATTTTTGGTATTCTGAGGATGAATCACGTAAGCCAACATGCTTTTGAAGCAGCCCGGCCAGGGGAATGTTGTAACACAGTTTTTGCCAAACGAACTGAAATTTAACGCTACGCCGACGCAAAAAAACGACCTGTCAGAAATGCCTGGCTTTTTATCGGGAGGTTTAACCGTTTTAATCTGTAGTGTAGCGAGCATGCTTAGCGCGTCAATTAGGAAAATGTTTCACCTGTGCATGTGTGCCGATTTTATTTGGAGGAATGGCCCAGAAACTGTATCAAATCACTATTTCGAAAGGAGATATTTGTAAACACGCGAAATAGATGCTAAATGTGTTTGGCATGTTTTTAATCACCAGCGGAGTTTCTTAATTAATGAATGGTAAAAGGCGTGAAATTCCTGTCACGCCTCCTGAACGCGAGCTGCAGTGATGTTATTACAGTCCCTCTATTTTTCTCGCTTCCTCCCAAACCGCCCCCGTGCCATAAGTAGTTTTGAAACTCATGCAAGATGGCAGCCCGTAACGCAAAGCGCTCGATCTCGACGATCTTACGGAAAAATAGAGGAATGTGAACAGACTAAGTGTTAAAAGATTTTGACCAATCACAAGAGTTGAAAACAGTAGCCAAGAAAAGTTTACAATTTTACATGTTCCCCACATAGGATTTCTTTGTTATTCAAACTGAGACCAGATTTTGTTATATGGAAGATGGTTGGAAAGTATAAAGAATGAATACATGTACCGCTTTATGAAGTTTTGTTAACTTTTGCTGTTTAAGCCAATCAGAAGTAAGTGCAGACAATAGAAAAGTTAGCACCTTTTTTGCATTCCAACATGTTCGTTGCCGTTGTTGCTATCGTTCTTATCTGGACCGTTTCTTAAATTGTTTATCATATAACCTGCCCCTAAAGGTCTGCTTTCCACTAGAGAAGATTGATTTAAATACAATCTGAGATGCAAAGGATGCTATAGGCCCGAGGTAAAGACGGAATGTTTTAACAATACATTTTTAAAAAGATCAGTTTTTAAATAATACTATGATCTTTTATGATGATTTTATGTATAGTGATTATTTTATATTTTCTAACATTTTAAATCTTTCTATACTTTCCATGCTATGTATATTTTTACGACGGAATCCATCAGCAAATTGAGTGAAGTGGACAAAAACCTTGTACCAGAATGAAACAATATCGCTTCTTTTTACATTTTTCATGGGTTACAGATGTAATAAGTTATCTGTAATAACACCAAAGACAATTTCCTATGGGAACCCGAGGAAATAAATGTCAAATTTCACAAAATGAACCTTACAAATGAAATTTTCAGAATTTTACCTGTGTTTTCATAATTCTTGTGAAACTTGACAGTTATTTTCTCGGGTTCCCATAAAAAATTGTCTTTGGTGTTATTACAGATAACTTATTACATCTATAACCCATGAAAAATGTAAAAAAGAATGCGAAATTGTCCAAGTTATATTGGTACAAGGTTTTTGCCCACTGAAAGTTGAAATTACTCAATTTCCTGATGGATTCCATCTTAAAACATTTTACACCTTGTTTTACTTTTAATCTTTTTATACTTCCTTCCTACATTTCAAATCTTTTTATACTTCCTTGTTCTATTGCATTAATCTGAACTTTTTAATCCTTGTTCCTGTAACATTAGATAATGTATCTTTATTATATAAACACCAATGAAATATCAGGTGAGCTTTTGCACAAAAACTTGATATCTTCACATGTGAAAATAACATCAGAAAGTAGAACCCATGCATCCAACATGGAATGCAGGAGTTTTTCTGCTAACTATAAGAAGTCATTGAAGACTGTGGTCACATTTAGAAAACAAGCAACTTCTGTTCGACCAGTAACAACTCTTTATTTCCACATACCCAGGGTTTTCCAAAAGTATCGTACAAGCATCTGCTAGTCACAAAAGACATTGACAATTTGGAAATATTTACCAGGTAATGTTTGACAAAATTTACTGTTGTTAACCTAATTCCAAAACCAACAATTAAAAAATAGTTCATTCTGTCAAACCTCAAAGGAACAGACTTGAGTGTTGGTAGCCATATTGGAGAGGCGTGAATTATTAATGTTTGACATCATTAGGACCAGTTAAGCTGTCCATAAAAAGATCAGATGTGTATCTGCATTAAATAGGTGTCTATAAGTTCTGCTGAAGAGGTTTCATTTGAATGGTAACACCATACAATTTCATGCACAGATTTCAAAGTTAAAGTGACAAATAATCTATCCATAATGTGAACTAGGAGAGAGAGGGCAAGTTTGGCTTCTATACCATCATCAGTTTTTTTCTTTTACTACTTTAGCCTGCAGTGAAGGGCTAGCTGCACATTTCTTTCTTTTTTCTGTTGAGCAAGCACTGCATCTTTCCTGAGTGAAGTCACCATATTTATTATAAAATATAAATACTAGCTTCCTGGAAAACCAGGATTGAGGATCAAGGATGCCTGATCCTAGATCCTGCTTCTCAGGAAACCATACTGGAAAGTACAGTGCAGAGGGTGTGATTGGTGTTTGGGCATAAGGCTTTTAATTTATAGTAACAAAGTTGGGAGATCAAGATCATGTCTCCCCTTCTCTTCGACTTGCACATCACTAACCCCCTAATTTTAGTGCTCAGGTGCCACCATATATTCCCCGCACAGCAGGCTACAAATTTTTTAACCCCATCGAGTAAGATAACATTTACATGCTACACTGTTGCTCATTTTTCAAAAGTGTTTTAAATGTGTCCATTTTTTTTAAATAAAAGTGAAGTGTTTATTGCAGTGTTCACTTGTTTGCCATTGGGTCCATAACCACACTCATACCAATGGAATCCTTGGATCTCTTTACTGTGTACCTATTGTGTAACAGAACAAAATTTATTCAGGGTATTTCTGCATCCTTTTTAATTTGCCTCTTCAATATGTGAATGGCAAAGCTAAAAATTAAAAAAAAACAGTAAAATTTACAAGAGAGAAACTAACATTCTTTAGATAGAGCGGAATACACAAAGACAAACTTGGGGATAGTTTGGTGGGGGCATTTGCCCCTCTCCCACAAAAAAGGTTTCCCAGCTATTGAGTTTCTCTTAGGCTTGATTTCCGCCGTCTCCCGGGTCCGGTCTTGATCCTCCCCGAAGAGAGGGGATGAGTGCGGGCTCATTTTCCCGAACAGCGGCTGGTAATTGAGCCTAAGTTTCTCTCTACTTTAAATCATCCTGATCCATCCCTGGAATTATGATGCATGAACTTATGAAGCCAAACTGAGAAAGCAGAAGCTAAAAAAAGCACAGAGTAAGCACAAGAAAGGTGTGGTTTTACCTGAAACCCAAAAGGTTGGCAGTTTGTTTGTTTTCTAAATAATTTTCTTCATGTCACACTTTCATTCCTGCCAGCAATTCTAGCCATTGATGTAGTAAACTGTAGGCTGACTATGCAGGTTTGGTAGAGAAAAGATCACCTAGTATGACAAGCTATTGCAAACTAACTAAGGAGCAGTTGTAAATAAAATGAGCCAGGACTAACTTGGCAGCTGATGGAATAATAATAACATCATCCTTGCAGAGAGCCTTGCTTTCACCATTTAATGTGACAGTTGCATCTCCTTCCTGAAGAGAAAATTATTAATATGTTTTTAATCCATTTGTTATTGGGCCACGTATGTAACGACAAGGTTTTAATGAAAGACTTATTAACAGACCTTACTGCATTTGTCACAAAGCAACAGCATTACTTGCTCTAGAATGAAAGCAAAGTTTAGGGGGTATAATCCAAAAAGGCTATTTCTAGCAAGCTCTACATGCATGCAAGTACATTTCTCTTTAACCAGTACAGATTTTGAGTACCACTGCAAACTTGTGCATATATCTCTTCAATACGTTTAGGCCTCAGTTTAAGGATTCCTTTTACAGTCTTTTTGTTCATCACTTTTGTTTCAATGCGTATCTGGACCTCCTTCCTGATGATGATGTCTGGTGACATTTTGTGGCCCTTGTTGTGTGCCATTTTTGCCAGTTTTTTTTTTTTTTTTCACCCAAGTCTTGTTTCCATGCTATATTGGAGGGATTGTGACAAATGCCAGAAAGGTGTACTAAACACTTACTTTTTGACTACTAGGGGTACTTGTTTTACCACTATATCAGATAATTACAAGTTAAGTAAAAAAAAAATTCACATGCCACATGAAGTTAATTCACACAGCAAGGGCTAAACTTGTTCATTTATGTTATCAAGAAGGAACACATTGTAGTCTGTTAAGTTAAGAAAAAAAAATTATGTAAATCTTTGGAGAACCATCTGGAATAAGGCTTTGAGAAGAAAAACACTGTGGAAACACCACAATATTAAAAAGTGATTACGTCATTTGAAATCTCCAAGACAGATCCTGTTCGAACCACTTCCAACTGTCAATCCCAAAGGAATGTACTTTTGTCTTTTGCAGAGTTTAGTTACAGTTAAATGACACAAAAATGACAGAAAAGGGACCTACACCAGGGCCGGGTTGTTCAAAGAAGGGTTAAGTTAACCCAGCGTTAGTGCGAAATTTTATTTCAGATATGAAAGCTTTAGAAGCAAATTCAGTTTTATTCTTTCTGCCAACAATTTATTTGATGATTGAATGCTCTAAAAAGAAGGGAGGAAATTACCCAGGAAAATACTTTTGAACAAAAGAAAAAGAAACCTGGGTTAAAATTTAACCCTGGGTTAGTGCTAATCAGCCTTCAAACAACTGGGCCCAGGTGTTTAGCTTAGAGAAGTGTCTTGGAGATAGGTGTCTGCTAATATAAGAGACAGTTAATAGGGCAGATTTATGGGGAGGGTGCAGGGGGGTGCGCACCCTCCCCTGAGATGACCTGCCACTTTCTAATATATTAACACTGCGCAGTTGCTTCACAGTTATACAAAATCTGCTGTATGTTTGACATGTTTTCTCAGCAGTTCACATTATGTTATTGCCTAGTCAAAAGCCTTCTCCATCGTATCCACTTTTAAAATTTGTTTACGTCACCAGTCAGTTACGCCATTTCCTTTAATAGTGGTGGCGGCGCGCACCCCGTCCTAAGAAAAATCCTGGATCCACCCCTGAGTTAAGTGTATAAAAGTATGATTTATTTTGATGATTACTGTTATCAAAGTCCCATGAGTCCAATGACATTCATTCTTACAACTTACTATTTGATAAAGCCATGTTTCCCCTTCCCATTCACTAGACTGTTCGCCTTCACCATGTATGAAAATCTAAGAAAATGAGAAAAGAGGTTCAAGGTTCTCATTAAAGAATTTGCTATTTAGTAAAATAAACGTAATTTATTGTATAAACACCAGTGAAATATCAGGTGAGCTTCTGTGCAAAAACATGATATCTTCCCACATGAAAACTACATTGTTATTTTCACATGTGAAAAGTTCACCTTTTCCATGGTTACATTATAACTCAAGCCTTTTGCAACCAAAAACTGTTTCAGTGAAATATTTTGGTTTTGCATTGGTGTTTACTTGATAAAGCTTTATGTTTATGGCTGCTTGGAAATAACAAATTTCTCTTCTCATGTTGAACAACACTCGAAGAGAACTTTCATACCTCCACAAGGCCATGTAATATCCACTATGTGTACTGGAAGATTGCAGAGATGAGTTTACCCATCAATAATAAAAACCAACAGAAAAGAATAATCAATCTCCAGTTGAGATGCATGGATTAGAAATTTCAGAGCTAATTTATAATTTCACATGTGAAAATACAAAATTGCCATGGCAACTTTCCGTACATCTCAGTGCCAAGATACATGGCAACGAAGTTTTTAAAATGTTATGAATGAAGCCGTCAGGGTACAAGACGCTGTATAAGGAAAGCCTAAACACAGGAAAGAGCACATCGAGAAGGATTCTTGCAGGTATTTTGTCGAAAATTTCTGAAAATTCTCAACTTAAGCCATGTTGACAATGAGAGTGTGGACTGATATGGTCCAGGATAAACATGTCCAAAATCCTTGCTTGCTAACGTAATTCGTCACCCACGATATTAATAGGTAATCAATGGTATACTTGTGAAATTTAGGAATAATTTCACTTGTGTTTTGTCCAAATCGTAATAATTTCCGGAGCCCTTACTCTTCACCATTTGATTACACATACAAATTCACTTGGTGCACTGTACCTTGAATTCTCCTTTACCAAACAACTCTTTGGTCCCACATTCAATTTCACCTTTGTTTTCAGCAATCCACTGAAATATAACGAAATTCAGACCAAATAATTACAAATTCGAAGAAGTACATCAAATAGTTAAGAACAAATTTCCTTTGGTTGGTTGATCACAAACCTCTTTCAAGGAAAAGGGGTTATCAACTGCCGTTGTAAGGTCGACTTTGACAGGAGGGTCCTTTGCAATATTTTCTGTGGGGTAAATTAAGCACACAAAGTCAAGTTTACCAGGAGCATCCTAACTGCAAGGCCACCTATTATGTCCCAGTCCTAGCATCAATTATTTTTCAAGGGACCAGGCACAACAAAATAGATGTACAATGTACTGGGTGCCTGGCTAAAACCAGGGTAAAATTTTTTCCTATGGTTTAACAGATCAAAACATTATATATTGTAAAATAAGCATACCAGGGTCTGGGATTCCAGTTTTGTATGCCTTGGATGAAAAGTATCTGGAGAAAAATCATGATAAAACACAGAGTGATACAACCCTTAACAGAAATCTTAATAAAAAAATATATCATTTCAAAAAAAGTAACAAGACTGTTACGATATTTTTCTCAGTGCCTTCCAGAAGGCTTCTACTGGACTCTTGGAGGACACTTAATTGTCCAATACTCTGACAAATTTATGCCTGGCATTGTATTGTAATGTCTTCACATTACAATACTGTACAAAAGCAATGACAACAATAAAGAACAAAGCAAAACAATTTAACAAAGCAATGAATAAATTTGTTGGAGTATTGGACAACTATGAACTTTTGCATAACAGTAAGTTGTAGAAGTGACAAGCCCTTAACCTCCCAGCTAAGGCAACAGGACTCAAAGACTTACAAACATTTCAGTTAGAATTTTAAAAAGCAGCCATCCAAATCTTTTCTTTTCCAAAATATGGTTGGGGGTGAGGAGTGAACAAGGCGAGGGTCTCAACCCCCTCTTTTCTGCCACAGACTAGAAACAAGGCCATTGGCTTAACACAATGTATTCAAACTTACTCTTTGATAATTGGAGGTAACTGAGTGCCAAGATCTTCACAGTGGAACCATTTTTCCCAAAGAGGTGTCATTCCATCCTCACAGAAGTACCTGACAAATAAAAGTAATTTTATACAATATTTAACTCAGTACAGTAATATTAATACAGTAGAACCTTGCTAACTCAAACTTGGATAACTAGAATTCTCTGTTAACTCAAACTAAATTTCCTTTCCCCTGATCAAAATTTCACTGAAATTTACCCCAATAACTCGAATTTCCCGCTAACTCAAACTGTTTTTGGTTTCACTTCAGAGTTTGAGTCACCAGGGTTCTACTGTAGCTGAAAATTATCTGACACATGACCTGACTCCTGGTTTAATTCAAAACTTGATAACAAAAAGCAACACATATCTGACGGAATTTATGTAAACATGGCCTCAGTGAGTGTCTACAGGTCCTATGCTAAGTATGTCCTTAGTACCAAGACTTTCACCCTCCCCACTCAGGACACTGGGTAACTGTCTGCACCTCCCACTGAGCTCTGCAATTATCATGAAAATTTTTGTCAGTAAAGGCCTGATTCAGCTGGCTAGGGCAAAGTAAGAACAAGGTACTTGCCCGTCAAAGCTTCTAGTAAACACTGCTGTTTACTGAAGGGGTTGTGTCAAAATAGCCCTCTCCCAGCCCCTCTAGTTTTGCCTCCCCCCCCCCCCCCCCACAGCCTGATCCACCCACCCACTATTAGGGCAAACCAAGAACAGCCCCAACCTGATGGGCCACTTTGGCTCAAATAATGCTTTTTAATCTTTTCTTTCCTTGTTCTGATAGGATTCAGAAGAAAATTAATATTTTGGGGTATTGGCATAACCAACTGAATTAATGGTGCATACAAAATAGTGACTTCAAGTTTATCACTCCCAACCCTCAAACAACCTGTTCCTTATCACTCTATTTCTCACCTTAATCCATCTGATTCCTCAGGTAGTCGCTCGCGCTCAATAACCTAAGGAAAAAGTGCTCGTCTGAGAAATTTAGGTTCTTTACAATGTAAGTCACTGTTACAGTAAATCGTTTATGACACACACAACATGTTGTGATCAAAGTACAAATCATTGATTACAATCAAAACTACTCTGGAGAGGATGATGGGCAGGGTATGGTAATACTGGATGCTGCACAATAACAACAAAAACAAGAAAAATGCAAACAAAAAATATCCCATGAAATATGGCTATAAACGTCATTTGGAGAGGTTAAAAACGAGACAACGCTGGCCAGTGGTCTACATCACTAACTCTTATAGTATAGGGTAGTTTTGAGCATTTTCAGGGCTCTGTTAATTTTACATAACTTTTTCTGGGATCAATCTTTTCACTCAAGTTGCCTTAGTGTGTCTTTAGCTGTTTTTGTTCCAGTCCTCCCTTCCCTCTGGATGTCCTTGGGTAAGTATCCTGAAAAATTCTCCACTGAGATTCCTGCGCTCATTTGCGGCTCACTCAGTTTGTCCAGGCACCTTCCCTACACCCATCCATTGTTGATGTTTAATGATAAACATTGTTGATTTAATAAATTTAAGGAGGTTCATTACCAGACCAACTGTATCTTCTTTACGCTGAGGAGAATGCGGTATTCTGCTTGGAAGTACAAATACCTAGGCAAAAGGACATTAAAAAAATCAGCTCAGCAAATCCTCAGCATATTATCCTGCCTGAGGAACTCTCTCACGCTATATACCATACAATTACTTCCGAAAATAAGCCCCATTAATTGCAGGGCTTATATTTTTCAAAGGCCCCTTTTAAGGGGCTTATGTATGGAGGGAAATTTGAGTTTCAAAATCGATTCAGCTAGCTTGTAGTGGGAAGGAAAGTTACTATTTTTACTTTGATTTTCAATGTATTCAAGGGCAAATTCCAAGAACAAGCCCCCCAGGGGGGCTTATATTTGGAGGGGCTTATTTTCGGAATTTTACAGTACTCCTTTCTTTTAACAGCAACAATTGTTACTGGTAATGAGCACAGTGTCTAGTGTCTAACCCACATCACTCTTTTACCGCTACTTATTTTACAATGTAGTTATGTATGCGGCAAGCTGCACAAATTCAAACTGATTTCATTTGGTACACCTTTTTCATGGTGACAAATTCTTCAGTATGCAAGAAGTGATTTGTCTTTGTGACTTGTCACCACTTAAGTGTGTTCCAACTGTGTTCCAGCTAAAACACGATACCATAGATGGAATTCACGTTACCTCTCCTTCTTTTATTATCACATCTTTTGGCTTCCCTTTCTCAATAATCTTCAAGCACATATCTCCTTTGATCATTGAAAAAAACTAACAAGAGATTCAATAATAATATTATTAAAATTTAATGAGATAAATATCAACAAAGCAATAAATATTGATTTTACATGTCCCTGCAAAAAAATTCCTGATTATCTTTTTTAAATTTATTGATCAGCACATAATAGTTGTTGAAGATGATCTAGAACTACATTGTCAATAAAGAGTAAAGTGTCTTTAAATTCAGGAAATTTTGTTGAAGACAGACAGCCAAAAGCCTGCTGATTGTAATATGACTACAGCGGACATATATCCGGAGCTGTTCTCAAACTTTAATGAGCTTCAAGTATATTGGTTAAAATGGTTCAGTCTAGTTTGATTATAAATTTCCATTGTCTCCTAACCCTAGTTACTATGTGAATAAGAACGTTGATAGCTCTGATTATAATATAAATGAACAATAAAATTAGGGTTTGGACACAAAGGACTAAGCTGAAACCCCTTTGACCTAAATTTTATTTTGACCTACAACTACTATTAGGCTACAAATAATAGACACCGTGAACCATTTAAACTTTAAAGCTGCAAGTTGAAGCTTTGCTAAAGAATTAATCGACTGCTTTAAAACAAAACGATTTTTAACTTGCCTCAAATGTGTACATTTTGCTTCAATTACCAGTATTAAAATACATGACTTAGGCCCAGTTCAGACGTCGTGCTTCTACCGTGCCGAACTAAATTCAGGAATTAAGTTCGACAAAAGCACGGCGTCTGAATCAAACTTTCGAATTAAGTTCAGCAAGCAATTAAGTTCGACATACGCTGCATGCTGCACGGCTCTGGCATGGCAGCGATTCAAACGCCGTGCTTCTGCCGCGCTAAGCAAAAATCATAAATTATATTAATGTATTTTGGCGAGATTGCATTCCCACGGGGAGATAGGAGGAGAATTGTTACAAGGCATCAGTAAATCCTGAATTTGGTGCGACTCTGGCACGACGTCTGAATCAAAGTTGTTTTCCTGCCATGCTACAGTCGAACCGAATTACAATTAAGTTCGGCACGGCAGAAGCACAACATCTGAACTGGGCCTTAATAAACCGGTAGTTGATTACCTCCTCTCCCTCATCAATGTGATAATCTTTTCTTACATTTGGCCCGCCTACACACATTATCTTAAGTTGCCCTGCCTCATACCTTAGAAACAGAAAAAGCATAATTTATAAAGTTAATGGTTTTATAGGTTAAACACGGTGGAAATAAATAATATCATTTCACCAAGTAGCTCATTCAATGTATTATCTTTGTTCATTTGTCCTCAATAATGTACTTTTTTAAGACACATTAAGACCTTGAACAACAACATGCTAACCTAGCAGGTTTGTTCCATTGACTGACTTTATTTATTTACTTATTCATTTCAGTGCAAGATTGTGCACTGAGGACTCCAAGCAATGCTCAATGTTTTAAAGTGCCTCCTACCTTTCTTGTGGCTACCGAACTAGCTAAGAAACAATATTCTACCAAAGTAAAACATCTGTTAGTATTAATTACTTGCAGTTATTTTCTGTCCCTTAAAATCAATTTTTTTTGTGCAAGGTTTTCTAATAGCTTTACTACGAGTAAATTCGGAGGTTGTGTTACACACATTTTAATACCAAGATATTGCGATTATTGTTCAAAAAGTTCTCCTACAACTTTCAGTATAAAGACAAAACGTCCCCTATAATTTTCTAATGAAAGCAAGGCTACTTCATGTCCTCAAACTTTCGACCGGACCCATAAGGGTAGCTAACGTTTTTGGATGAGATGAAAATGTCACCTAAAACTTTCGTGACGACCAAAGGTCGCCTAAGACATCCGAACAGATAAATAGTTTTTTGGGCAACTCCAAAACATAGGGAAAAATCATCTGAGACACTTCTGGCGTATTTGGAAACATTCGGTTGTTGGGTGCCCCTTGCTTAGTTACAGAGTTCCTTTATTAGGGTTCCCACTTAGCCCTACAGGACCCAGTTGTTCAAATGCTGAATAGCACTCACTATCCATGAGAAAATCCCTATCCAGCAGATACTAGGGAAACCAATTACATTATCCACTGGGTAGAGATTTATTCAGTGGATAGCGTTTTCCACCATTTGAACAACTGGGGCCAGACTGCTTGTCTTTCTATTGAACCCACATCTGCAAAATCTCCCTGGGGGAGGGACTCCACATATGAAATGGGTGGGGCTGCTCGCTTAGGGGTGTAAATTTTGGATTTTGGTCTCACTTAGGGTGTTCTGGGAAAAATGCCATCATTTTTAGCTGTGAAGGTCTCCCTTAGGATTGCCCGCGAAAAAAACATAAAAATATATATTTGATATGAATATTTTTAATGCGTTTTATTTACTCCATTCATATAATCCAAGTTTTCACATTTGTCTGTGTTTTAACATGGTCTCTTTTAGGGGCCAAAAAAAGCTTGGGCTATGCCCAGATCGGTCTCCTTTAAAGGTTTACTTCAAAATTTCCGACAAGCATCCCCACCCCTTTCATACGCGGAGCCCCCTGCCCTCCCTGGGAAAATCTCCCTTGCAGCCACTGTAGTATCATTATGCAATACACCTTCCCATAGAAGCATTGCGTGATTACATTAAAATGGCTGTGAGGGAGACAACTACAAAATGCAAAGTCCCACAGTTCTAAGTCTGTCCATTTGTAAGTAGTCTGAAATACATAATGGTAGGAGAGATTTTTGTACAGCTATGTTGCAATGATGTTTCAGGGACTGAAGCTGGAAGAACATTATTATTATTAGTCATTAATGCTCTGAGGTATCCTATGGTGATTTTAATCCACCCATGTTCCTATACCCATTTTAGATCCCCATCCCCCAGACACACCCATTGGACACGCACAATTAAAACTGATTGCGATAAATTGCTGTGCCAGTCAACAAGGTAAATAGAAACAACGGAACAAAATCTGAACAAAATGGCAGGAACAACGTCCACAGAGCAAAGGAGTCTGGGTACAGACAGAGTCTGCTTGCCTAGGTGTGCACGGCTCACTAGTCAATACAATAAAGTAACACAAACTAATAATGCCTACATGGCGCTGTGTCAATATTTATAATTAGCTAAAAGAAATACCAAAGTGTTAATCCATTCAATTATCAAAAAATCCCAGTGGGGCAGTTTAGGATATAATTTCTGTTAATTAGCAGATGTCTTTTCCGACCGCTAAAAATGCAATATATCTTTACATTTTCTGTGTTGATCACATAAGCTCTCTCTATATTGCTGCAAGCATAAAAGATATGTATATTGGACATGTGAAAAGCATGTTTGCAAAGCAGTCCTGCTGTATCATACCATTTTTTTCAGACATATTTGTCAAATTATTTCCTTGAGTTTTGGAGAAATGATAGAGGGAGGATCTACATATCAAAGCTTAGGTACATAAATTAAAGCATACATTCTGCTCGGTACATTCGAAAAATTGACCGTAAACTGAATTAAAACTTGCCTAAGTATTCAGGATTAACTTAAACAATATTTGGGATAACATAACATGTATCCACCAAATCAAAGAAATTCTTAAGGATACCCTGAAATCAAAGATAAATTTCTTAACAGTCAAGTTTCAGCCTTAAAATAACATGATGCTGTAGTTACGCCAACTCGAGGACTACTCACATCATCTTGTTGCATACTGGCGGGAGAAATGAGCTTTTGTTGTGTTCGATCCACTTCGTTATGTTGATCGGATCTGCCAGCTGAGGATTCAGCTTCTTGGTATCATTTTGATCTTCAACTTCTCCGGCCCTCTTGGACATGTTTTTAGCAAAGAATGAAAGAAAGAGAGAAAAGACTGTTCAAAATGAACCCGCGAGGAACAGAACCCTCGAGCCGCAGCGCGCGCCACTGGAACTGGGGGAATAAGCGGGAATGCAGAAGCTGGAGGACACCCTGGGGGGCTTGGCGGGGACTGAGGGCTGCTACTCTTGCGCAGGCTGGGGGAGGGGCTCGGGATAACGTGAATAGGGAGGTTCCGCTTTTAAACAGCTACCATTTTTTTATTAAATGAAAAGCAAACGGTTTTTCAATAAACTAAAGAGTTTTTTAACATTAAGGAAAAAAAAAACAAAAACCTGGCATCTCAGGGGCGGTTCCTTAATGAGTCGGACAGACTGTCCCTACTCCCCTGATACCAACAAGCTTGGTTCCCAAGTCGTTCATTATTAATGAGATTTTACAGGCGTCTTTTGTCGGAGCTGTGGTTTCGAACTCCTGTCGTCAGTTTCATTTTTCTCAAGCTTTCTGCAAGTTTATCGAGGCGATCTTTGTGTTTTTTGGAGTAAAATCATCATGGCTTCACCAGCAAGTGTTAACAGAAGCTACGTCGAACAGCTGCGATTGGAGGCTAACTTTGTTCGCACTCCCGTATCCAAGACAGCGCAAGCTCTCGCCCAGTATGTCGAGGAAAATATGAATTCAGATCCGCTGGTTACTGGAGTTTCAAGTTCGCTGAATCCCTACAAAGAGAAGTCTTCGTGTACTTTATTCTAGCGTCGAACAACAGTTATATATATGCAGTGTGCGTGTGCTTGTGTTTTGTTGACTGTTGGCGCCTAGAGCATTGGTGTGCAGCATTTGAGGATATCTTTCGTTTTCGTTGGTTCTTGTCCCGCGCCTTAATTCCTTTTTCTTGCAGTTTGACTGAAAACTTATCGTCTGATCTACTGTTTAAACATTTTTTTTTTATCTGCACCCGAGTTTTGCTTTTACTGTTATTGCAAGTCATCCAGATGTGGTTTTGTGATCTGTCTACTTTGTAAACAAAGAACTATCTGAGTAGCAACCGACCTCGAATTTTGACCTACGTTGGAACTTAGCTCTGGGGAAGACTTATTTATTTGCCTGTTACAGATGTACTCAAGAAACCCGCATACGTTTAATCTTATGGAAAACAAGCCAACAGATTGTGAATTAAATTTAAACGAGATTATTGTATTTATACAAACAGTTTTTCCATGAAATTGATTCTTGTGTGGGCTTACTGGACACCTGTAAGTTCACGTATATCATAATTTAATGGATTAAATGATTGTAATTTAAAAATCTATAGAGATTTTTCGCTCTTTGGGAGTAGCTACCAAATAACAACCACTTCAGGCAACTTGAGTTACATCAGTTCCTTGTGCTGGAATTCTTCAAAGAACAAGGGGTAAGGGTGCATTGGTGTCTTTGTTTTTTGTTTTTTTTTTGAGGCCGTTGTTTCAGTTTTTTGCCCAGAAGTTTGCAGTTTTTTTTGGTTACTTTTAGCCCCTTCTTTCTTGAGTGGTTTTACAAAAAGTTTTGTTGTTGTTGTTCGTTTTTTGTGTGTGTTTGGGGGGGGGGGCATATTTACTTTCATCATATTTACCTTTATTGGTTCATTTGTGTTAAGGTACAATTTCTGCAAAGTTTTAACCGTTCAGTCTGTAAGAGTGCCCAGTGTCAAATTCTTCTTTGTCTCAGTGCATATGGAAACACAGTGGTCTGAGAAAAAAAAATATATAAAAAAACATGAT
This sequence comes from Porites lutea, assembly GCF_958299795.1. Taxonomy (NCBI): domain Eukaryota; kingdom Metazoa; phylum Cnidaria; class Anthozoa; order Scleractinia; family Poritidae; genus Porites; species Porites lutea. The sequence continues at coordinate 29,851,880 of NC_133207.1, forward strand.
CAAATAAGATGAATTTAATCAGTACTTTTGACAACTTTTCCCTTCTACTTCTATAGAAAATGTACAGGGGCAGCAAATGAAAATTTTCCTTTTGATATTAGGGTTTTGAAGGGTAATAAATCAGTTACAGTGCAACCCCCCCTCCCTCACCCCTTCAGGGTACCACCCCAATCAATATACCGCCCCCTCATTATTACAATCAGGCGCAAAAGTACATGGCTCCACTCTGCAAGGGCATTTAAGTTCTTTTAGAATCGAGAGTGACATTTGTAAATTTTGATCATTGAAGTAAATTATGCAACTTTTCAATATTCATCTACTTTAATTTGCGTTACTTTGGTGGATTTTTGACTATTTTCTTCCAGCCTCACCAAAAATGATAGGTCCTTATATTTTCTTTGTCCTACCATTGAAGTTAAAGGGCATGACAGAGCTGAACATTTCTTTCTCCAAGGATGTTATGATTCGAAATCATCCCACTTGCATTTATATTTTAGTCCATTACAATAATATTTCATAGAGCATTATTCAGTTAGTGTGAGTTGTAAGACCACAAGAAAAGTAACTATTGTTGCGGTTCTGCATATTTCTCACGCAATTTTGTTGCCAAAAAGAACTTTTTCTGTTTAACCAACAGTTGTTCTCAATGGTGGAAGTAAGAAAAGGACTTTACTCTTCCTTTTTATTTTCTTGTGTAAATCAGGTCAGCTTTTTGGCTTAGTTTCCGTAAGAAAGCACCAAGTTTATATCCAAAAAAGTCAATCATAGCATCACTTTCACTCTAATGTTAAGGTACTAAGTGCACAACTGTAAAATGCTCTACTGGATATAGAGTGAAACCTACTGTGAAATATATCATTAATTAATTGTTTATTTATTGTCATCTAATTTCGTTTATCAAGGAGATGTCTATGTAATAAAATTATGGAAATTATTAATATAAATGATTATAATATGTGGCACTGGTGTACTCTTGTACTTTATATTCATTCAACAATTTAATACTCAAATATGTGACACTTGTTTACTCTTGTTCATTATACAAATAAATTAGTATAAATGTATTGATTTTAAATTTTAATAATTTTAAATTTTATCAAGTGGTTCAAACTCCTTTTATAAATATAACTAAAAACAAGGCAAAATAGCATTTAAATTAAGGTTAGAATTGAACCACAGCACATATACTGGTTATTCAGAGGTTTTCTTAATTCTTTTTGTTTAAGAAGAGGCTCAAAAAAAATCTTTGAGACCAGGATTTAGGAGAATAACAGCCATTTTGACATGATTTGGCTTGCTCTAAAAACTCTCACAAACAAATGCTTATTGCCTTTGATGAGTTGCTGGGGTTAATTTACAGGTGATGTTCCAGGTGTGACCAAAGGTGCATTGATTAAGGTCAGGGTTTGAGGTAAAGGATCTTGGGTCACACCTGGACACCTGTAATTAAGATAAAGTAGCAGCATATTCATTATCATTTAAAAACTAAAATTTTTTTTAGTTAACATAGAACAAAAGAGAAAAGGTGAGTCATGGACCCTTACCCCAACACACACCCACACACACCCCTCCTAGATCCTTTGACACGATCGTTAGATTTTTAATTTTTTGCAAGTGTTTCATCAAAACCTTTAGACAAATTCTATCAAAAATGTTATTTAAAGAAGAGAATTGTAAATTACAATTTTGAAATGTATTAACATGTGTACGGCGATCTTCGACAGTTTCCGTAAACTCTCGGGAATCTTCGTACTAGTTCCGTTTTCCTTACTGCTCATACTCGGTAAGAAACCTCACCCACTGCTCGGCTTACATTTTATGTGTTGTGTGTGAAGATCAGACTCTGTAGCGGCTGTAGCATCACCCCTACTGTTGGAAAGAGAAGTATTCCAGGTGACAGACACAGTCTTAAAGCGTTCAGCAGGCCTTTCCTTGCCTTTTGGATTTCATAATGTCGTATGTTACTACAAGTGAGACCTACAGACTTCAGAAAATCGTAGTGGATCAGCTTAGAACAGAAAAGAATGTGCGCCGCATCAAAGTGTCTGAAGCCGCAAACGAACTGAAAAGCTACGTGGAAAAAATCCAGCGAGAAGATCCTCTGGTGACTGGCGTTCCGGGCAATCAAAACCCTTTCAAAGAAAAGAGCTCTTGTACTCTGATCTAGAACTTCTGTGCATAAAGATCACGCTGCGATCATGCGCTCGAATCGGAATGCAAGATCAATGGATAATTTTCGCTAGTCTCGTTTGTATTCTCCTTATGTATGTATGCTTTGTTGACTAATTCTTTGGATTGTCCGACTCTCGTGCTGGACTTTATCACACGCGATTTGTTTCTGTTCTTGAAGGATGTCCACGCCATTCATTGGAGACTTTGTTCAACAAGAAAACATATCGAACGCGAAGAGTGGCTTATGCAGACCTCTGTTTATATCAGCGACTCACTTAATTTTGAACATTTCTTGTATTCTCGAGTAAGGTGAATGGATGATTCTTCCTTCTGCCTGCCTCAAATGAACTATGATAATTATAATTTTTATAAAGATATAAGCGGTGTTCATCAGTAGTTTTGGGCGAGTCACTGAGCGAAATGTATCTTGTCAAAATGGGTAGGGGGAGGTAATATCATTATAAATGACTCCTTATGTCTATAGTGAAATGGAGTTTTAACACGAATAACACCTCTGTATTTTACTGGAATGATTGTATAGTGTATTAAAGGACTTATTTGGTTGTTTCTTACGCAAAATCCGTGATACATAGTTGATTTTTTGTTGTCAGTGAGAAAGGGGTGTCTACAAACCAAAATATGTAACTTAATTTTTTTTCCAATTTTCAGTTATTGAAATGAAGTGTGGTTGAGGAGTTTTCAAGTGCTCATGTGTAGATGTGAGGTCTTGTGGTTTTTTATCCATGCTTTTGTGGCTTCACAATATTTTTGTTGGCTTGCAGGACTGCATCTCTTGAACTTACACACTTTTAAAACTGTCAGGGAAAATAATATGTTGTTCCTAAGACCATTTGCTTAAAAGCCATAAGTTAGTTTTAAAGATCTTGGTAATTCACTATCACTGTCACTGCAGATATTTGTGATAAATTGAGTTTGTCAGTCATAATGCCATGATTGGGGACACTGTGTATCTAAAAATGGAAAGTCACTTGGAAGGGTCAGACAACAGCTTGGCTTACATGTTGATATCTCATTTATATTTCTTGCACCCAGTATGCTTGCAGAACAAGAGACAGTAATAACTGGGAGGGAAAAAGTGATCCATACTTTGATTTAAATGTAAAAAGAAAACCATCTAGTGGGGATAAATGTTTTCTTTTTTAGTTCCCTTATGATTTGACTGGTTCTGAAGGATCCCAAGAGAAGATTCCCAGAAAAGAATAATATTATGAAAAATATAAGAAGGACATTCAGCAAAATATACTAACAGAATAACTAAGGGTCTCATTTCAGAATTCAATCCACAGCAGTCATTTTCTCTGGAAATTGCACCTGGCACTTTGTCTTTTCTTATATATTTTTTATTACCTCTGAAGTTTACTTCAAAGTGAGGGAAAAAGTTACCTTATTTAACATAACAATTATTTGGATGCAAATGGTAAAACTGTTGTTTCAATTATTTCTTTGCACATTTTGTTGTCTTGTAAAGGCCATGTCATGGTTATTCAAATGGTTGCATTTCAATTATTACAGTGGGTACCAAGGAGCTTTGTCGGCCCCAGTCTGACATGTCTTTGGCCTTTGGCCAAAGAAACGAGCAGTGAAGCCATGAGAAAAAGCACGGGAAAGTCTTTTCACATGGGTCACTTTTTTAAGACTTGACTGAAACCAGAAACCGCACATGAAAAGCCTCTGGCACCCAGGGTGCATTTCAACTGTCTTGTACGTCACTATTTCCAGTGACGTAAGACAGTTGAAATGCAACCATTTGTAACTACACACACCCACCCAACCTAAGAGGGTCTCAATGATTTAATGTTTATTGTCTTCAGAAAGCAGCAGATACCCCTGGGCAGCAGATCTGCTTGAGAATAAGGTTCTGGTGGTTTTGCCTGTGACTACAGGCTGTGATGGTTGAAAAAAGAGGAGTGAGGATGAAATAGCCCAAAAAGCATTGCTATCCACAATTGCCAAATAGGGCTAGAAACAGAAATTCCTGAAAGCTGGTTTTATGAATCTTTAATTTGAGTTATTGGGTTATGAGTCAGGGTAGTAAGTTTTTATTAGACCTTGAATTAGAGTTAGGTGACTCATGGCTCATTGACACATTTACGCTGTCTTAATTTCGCACTATGGCCTGCTCCAGGTATTATTCAGATGGTTTGAAATGGAGAGCAGAGGAAAAACTGCAGAAGAGAGCGAGGAGGAAGAGTCAGGATCAGGGAATTTTTTCCCTTGTTTCGCCCTAGCTCTCTCCCTACCCCAATCTTTTCCTGCTCGCTTGTCTTTTGCATTGTCCCCACTATTTCATTTCGAACTCCTCAGTCCTGGAACATACTAAAAGCCCATTTTACATGATTTTACATGCACTGCTGACTAAAGATGGAAACGAGGCTGGAGTTGACCTTGTCAGTGATACAAACCTTCCTGCTTTTTTATGTAATAATCATGTTGTTCTTATCCTAACCATTATTTTTCTTGAAGCGTAGCTTTCATAAGAAAACAAAGGAGGTTTGTATCAAAATAAGGTCAACTTCGGCCTTACAACTATAAAATGCTATAAAATCCAGTCCATGGCACTCCAGCTGCGTTACCTCTCTTCAAAACCTCTCCGAAAGGCCTGGGACTTAATACATGTAAGAAGGAAACATGGCTTCCTATGAAACCGAAGAAATCGATGTTGCCAAAGAATTTAACCTTCTTCCTGTAATATTTGAAACGATTCAAGCGTTACAGAGGACTAGTGATCCCCAAGAGTTAACTAAGAAGGTAGCTTGTTAAATATTTATGTCTTTTAAGAGGAATAACTGCGAAGAGTTTAACACAGCGGCTATTAATAGTAGTTCAAATATATGAATGGAACTTTTCGGTGGCAGTGATGGGGATGTAAAGAGATTTTGCCACCCATTTTCACCTTTTCCCGTCTTTTAAATTTCTGAGGGAGTAACTGCGGAATACCCTGCCACTTGGACTGCGGTACTGAGAAACAAAGGCTACGCAAAGTTTATATTTCAATTTCTTTCTTTCTCACTCCGTACTTCGTAGCTACAGCGCGTAACAAAGAATGCAGTTTTTAATTTATTCCTCACTTAAGCCTGGTTTTCACTGGTGCATAAGCATAAGCACAAGCACATGTGTAAGCAAGTGAAAACTGCGGCGACATAAGCATAAGTATAAACACAAGAAAAACGGACATGTTCATTCTTCTTGTGCTTATGCTTATGTCGTAGCTTTGACTAGTGAAAACGGGGTTGACATAAGCTCAAGCACAAGCACAAGGCCGTGGACCAATCTAAGGTCACTTTGACCCATCCTGAATTTCATCCGATTACTTCGAGTCGTTATTACTCCCTCAGTAACGTCTGAATCAACTGGCCGTTAATGCTGTTCAGTGACGTCACTACTCCTTTGTTTAATTCATGCCAAAAGTAAAACACGATTTTCAAGTGGCAAACCAAGAAATATTGTTTGGAAATGTCTACATGATACAGAACAGCTGACAGAATTGCTTTACTCTTGTCGATCGTAATTCATGTTAACCGTTCAAACTATCAAATGCATTTCAGTACTCTGAACCGGTTGTAATTCAAACTCGGTCACAATCATGCAATGATTTAAGTAATGATACAGGTAAGAAGGGAAGCAATTTGTTTTATTGTGGCGCAATACGCTTTCCTCACATAGAAATGTTTTCATTTTTACGCAGAGAATGCATAAATCTACAAAAAGGCAGTTTATGAAAGAAAATGTATTTGAACTCCACTTTTAAAGGGTGTATTTTTGTGTTAAAACATTTCGACCAATCACAAGAGTTGCAAACAATGGCCAAGAAATGTTCACAATTTTACACGATCCGCACATATGATTTCTATGTTACTTAGACAAGATTTTGTTTTAAGGAAGTTGGATAGAAAAAAAGGGATTAATATACATGCTGCTTTTCAAAGATTTTGTAAAATTTGATGTTTAAACCAATCAGAACCATGGTAGAGACAATAGTAAAGTTAGCACCTTTTTGCATTCGGACGTGTTCACTGCGTTTTGGTCCTTTCCTTCTTATCTGGACCATTACCTAAATACACACACAGAAAACTTAGTTAAAAAACACAAAAATTTCCTTTAATTGAAAAGAAGCTATTTGGTCATTAACGAAGAAAACGATGAAACGAAAAAGAAAAGCTAACAAAATCATTACACTTGATGGTGAAAATAGCAAGAAGGTCAAATGACAAGATGACATTGGTGTCAGAAACTTCGCATAAACAAAATCACTGTGGCAACCACAAAGTAGCTCTAAATGAAAAACCTACCGACTCTCAGCAATGATTCTTCATTCACAGTTCAGTTTAGCCATTCAGTTTTGAAGACAAGGGCAGTTTTGCTGTTTACGATAAAGATTATTGAAATGTTTGAACTCCACGCAAGCAGGCCACCAATGTGATCCGTTGAATATCAAGCAACAATCCTGCTAAAATTTCTCATAATTATACATAATTATGCAAATGTTAAGACAATAAACCAATCAAAATCAATCTGCCATGTTTTGACATGGCAAGTTAGTCAAGTTATAGGTGCAATGCAATCATGTGGGAAATATCACACTTCCACTGTCCATACTCAGGGCTGTCATTAAGAGGCGTGGACCGGGGATTTCCTCCGGCTACTATGAATGTAGCCCCCAGCTACTTTCATAGGAAAATAGAAGAAAAATAGAACCAAAAGAAATCCCTAGCTGTTTGTGAACTTATGTACCCAGCAACTTGAAATCTTGGTGGCAGCCCTGCAAATTTTTGAAGCTGGAGGAAGGTTTGGTTGGTTATGCTTAATTTTTTTCTTCAACAACAGAGAATTATAATAATAAATATGTTGTTCAATATCAATATTGTAGGTGAATACTTTCCGCTCAAAGCTCCAACATTGCAGAACTTTACTGGACAAGATCCCTGGGCTGGAAATGAGTGGTGAGGAACAGAAAGAAATGTTGAACAAATATCAGGCCCAATACAAAGAAAAATGGTGAGTCCTGAACTTAATCTTATTATTTAGACATACACATAAAGTGTTTTGTTTCTCTTTCCTTCTTTTTTGTAAAAGTGCCATGGTTGACTGGTCCGCAGGCATAAAAACTACTAACTAGCCATGGGATCATGCTATTTAGCTTAAATAACAAATGATCCCACAGCTTGTTATGATTTTTTTCCCAACCAACCAAAAGCAATGCTTGTTTGTTTTTCTCTCTTCAGTGAGCTTCTTAGAAACTATAGAAATCTACCAGTGTTTGCAGAGGCATTCTTGAAGGAAACAAAATCTTAGTCAGTAAGAGACAAGGCAACAAAGAAAGCTCCAGTTTTGGAAGAGGTACATCCCATGCACAGGTCAGAGAACTTAAACTGGCCATCTGAGTGGGATAAGTTATTAGAAGGACTTAAGAGTATTTCAGAAGCTGGTGAACTTAACAGATTACAGTATGCGGCAACAGCTTGGAAAATGGTTAATGACATTATGTTGCCACTAGGAAGGATTATCTTTGTCGAGTTGGCTCAAGTGGTGGTACAATGGATACCTCAAGACTCTTGTTATTGTCATCTTAGTAGCGGTCAGGGCTGTGCTCTGGCAGTGCCCAGTGTCCCCTGTTGCCTTTTTTCGCCTCTAGGAGACTAGGAAATCTCAGTTTTTACATAGAAATCAGAAATCATATGCTGGGCACCCTGGATTTCACAGGTTCAGAGCCTAGGGCTGCCTAGAATTTTTCATAGACCACAGCCTTGGAGGTGTACACTTACCAGTGATATATACCTTGTGCCCAGGCATAACTTCTCACTACATGCTCCAATGATGAGCTTACTTGTAGGCTAGGCTTGGGTCACGGAATAAAATACAGTGATTTATATGAAATTGTCCAGCCAATTTTTTCTTGCCTCCTTCTAAACCATCCCCTGCTCCCTAAGTAGATAAGATGGCTGCCTGTAAGGGTGAGTGTTTGGTCTTGACAATCTTACAGAAAAAGAGGAGACTCTGTTTCACTGTGTGCTCACTGGAGCAGAGTGTAGGGAAGGTCTATAGAGAGAAGGCAGGAATTGTACCTGTATTAAGTAGACCTCATATAAAGGGGACACCCCTGCCTCCTCCCCAGGCACTTTCTATGTTGCATTGAGGCAATTGCAAAATGCAAGTGACTGATGATGAAGTGCAATATACCATGGGAAGGACAAATAAGAAAGGAGAAGCAACATCTTGCCCATTGTCTCCTTACCACCTTCCTTTCCACACAAATTTTTAATGAGAGAGAGGTGTCGGGGTATGAGGCAGGGGATACCCTGTACTAGCAGACATAAAAGTGTATAATTCCTATACTTTGTTCCCATATTTTCTGTATATTAAACCTGTATTTAGCAGACACACAAACACCAGTGTGTGTCTTGGTGGGTGTCTGCACAGCAGAGGTTTCACTGCATCTTTAGATCATAGTGGACTGTCTATTACAGACAGCAGGTGTTCTAGTTATTATTTATTTTGTGTGTGTGTCCTAGTTATATTTTATGCCCAGGGGGTACTTTTTGGAAATCTTTTAGTGGGATGTGCCACTGGAACCCTCTTAGCCTATACAAGCCCTAGTTTAGGTTAATTTATTTACCCCATACTAGAATAAACTCCCCAATCCACTACATATCCTAGAATCGCTGCTTTCCAGAAGCTACTGAGGTCAATGCTTTTTAGCTATTAAATTGAGTTGCAGTTAGATTATAATTAGAGTGTTAACTCCTGGTTTCCCTAGTCTTGACTAAAATTTTCAACTAGTTGATCAGTTCCTTGAAAAATGATACCGTATTCTATTCTGATTTTGATATCCTATCCCAGACTAAACTGCTTCAAAACCATACCGTTCACAGCGGCGCATACCTATATAGCCCATATATGGCAGAACCCCATGGGATTTTATACAAATTTCTTCTTTGTTTTTGGTTTCCAGAACAGAGGTGTCCTTATTCTTTGGCCCATAGACCAAGGATTAAGGTTTCTGTAGTAAAGACATCCTTCCAGGAGGTTCAATACTGAATATTTTCAATCTTTGTATTAGCTAATTCCTTTTTCTGGAAAGAAACTTCTACTAGCAGTGTATGACAAATAGTTTATAAGGAAAATGAGAAGAAAGAACATACAGATAATTTCATCTACAAGATTGCTGTGAGAGCTCTAAAACACAGTACCAAAGAATTTACCAAATTTGTACCAAATCTTAACAGGCATTTTAAATGCAGCACAATTATGCCTATAATGAGCATAATTTATTAGCGCAAAGGTATTTACCCTAATACACATTCTGATTCTAATTACATGTACTTGAATTCTGCATAAGGCGGTGAAACAAACTTTGCAAGAGGTCTGAATTTAACTAGTCAAATTTACATTAACCTGTGTACAGATGTCCCCTCCTCTCACAATTTTTTTTTGAGGGGGGGGGGGGCATCTGTACACAGGCTTAATCTATATTAAACAGTGACAATAACTGAAAGATGTCTGAAACTGGTATAAACATCATATTATGTATAATTATTCTGAAACATGTAAATTTATGTCTTCTCAACTAACCACAACCTTCCACTCTCAGCAGCGATTTCACTGTAAAATGTTTGACTCTCACAGACATTTTGCTTTTTCCTGTCAATGAGGCTATGTAACCACATTACTGGATAGGGATTCTGTTTACACGTAAAATCGGTAATTTCGGCGCGATTTCGTGACTCTTGAAAGTGGAGCGTCACATGTTGGATAGGTTCTGTGCCAGACTTAGAACAGGTTTTCAGACCCTAGCGGAAGTGAATAAGTAGGAGGGAAGCCTGTAACACAACAGAACGGGAACGAACGGGAACGTCATTTGACGACGGGAAAGCGCGCGGTAAGGACTAAATTCGACTTCCGGTGCGCAATTTGCAGCTCTGCCATTGGTCAAGCCAGACTGCGCGCGCAGTCGTCAACCAACATTCCCGTTCTGTTGCTAAATCAGCCTAATGTGTTTGAACGGCATGTCGCAGTCCCGGGCCGTTGCTGTTCACACTATAACTGATAGCTTTACGTGTCGACACGAAAAGTTATCTGGTACAGTGTAGATATATCCTGGGGAGGTAATCCTTACAATGGTCTATACCAGGCTACAGGTATATGAAAGGGTAGGGATTTTACTAGTTGAATTATATGAAAGGAAAGGGAAATCAGTCATTGCGGTCTGTAAAAAGGCCCGGAAGGGCCAGGAGATGCATTTTATGGCTGTGAAAACGTCGAGAAAACGTTCTGTTTTTACGATTGTGCATATTTTAAAGACAGTGAATTTGCAGCCGCTAAAAGGGATCTAAAATTATTAACTAGGTATGTCAAAGAGGAACCATTTGTTAATATAAAGTATACAAAAGGAGTGCCTTTTCTGTGAAAAATGTTATATAAAAGGGTAAGGGGTTAGACTTCGAAGCGGAGCCACTCGTTACAGAACTCTGTTGAATCCTCCCCCCGGGAGACTTACCCTTGTTTGCAGATGAAAATAGATCGTGCGATAACGCATTGCCTACAGTACAGTGCAGTTCGTTTTGTTTACAGTTTCAGTTGTGAGTGCTTGATATTTCGGGAAAATTAAAGAAATGTTCTATTATGTAACGGTTGGTTTTAATGTTAAATATATTTCGTGAGTAACGTGAGCACAAGTTATAAACGATTATTTGGCCTTCATACTTTGTATTAACACCAAAACTGAGTGACTAAAACTAGCCTTAATGGTATTCTAATTTTGTCTTAAGGAACGATAAGTTTCTCCCAATAGTATTTCGTTGTTTAGCCTGTGTACAGCCGCCCGCTCCCCTCAAATAAAAGGGAGCATGAGCAACAGAGTCAACCGTAAGTGGACTTTTTGCATCATTGGGCAGTGGTTTGGTTCAAAGTCTCGAGTAAATCGTCTTTATAAGAGAAAATACAAAATTGATAGAGTCAAGGCATATAAATGGGGCAAGGCCTCATTTTCGGTTGACGTGCGTCTCTCCAAAACGTCTTTGCTCAAGCTCCCCAAAATCGAGGGGGAGGGGCCGGCTGTACACAAGCTATACGTTGTCATGATTAAGTAATAACAAAGCATACGCTTTACCTTATTCCCTCAACTTCTGCTGTGTGGGCAAATCGCCACGCTAGTTTTATGGTAGAAGAAGAAAACGGCTAATCAGAACAGGAAACACCCTTGATTGGTATTTGGTATTGTTCTCCTTCAACTACGAAAATGATTGGAAAAAAAGCGATTCAACCGAACTAGCACCAACGACATTAACATTTAGTTTCTAGGGTTACACGAAAACTGTCTTAATATAGCGCTCAAAGCATGAAGTTTGGCCTTTTTCACAAAGTTTGTAAGAAACTATGAGAAAAATAAGAGTAACTAAAAGGAATATCAGAATCATTTCCTACAAAAAACAAACAAGAAAAAAGCTGCCTACTAAGTGATAAGCTTTCTTTGAGCTTCTATCTGAAGCTACTATAGTCAATTTAAGGTTACATCCATGCCGTAGAGAGTAAATAACTCCATAATTTCTTTGTCGATGTTAAAAAGCCTTATTACGATAGGTGATAATATTAAGCATACTAGTCAATGGTTGAATATTTTTATCTTCCAGTAGGAACATATCTACGAACTAAACTGCTCTAATCAACCCATTGTAGGTTATTAGTAAAGACATTTAACTTTTTTATCTGTTTTCATTAATTTAGTTTTCACGGTAGAAATTTAAGAGAATTCTTTAATGCAATTATAGCGCTAGTTTGTATCTAGTCCTGTGAAACTGATTATACAATTAGCATAGACTTTTTTTTTAACGGTCATTGTTTTTTAACTTCTTCGAAAAATTTAGGCCCCCTAGGCCTAAAGTTTCAGTCAGTGTTCTTACAATTTTAGACCTTAAGAGTCCAGAGAGTGCCGAGGGCGGTTAAAGTCTTCAGCACCGTGCAAGCGTATCCAAGACATCCGTGGCTACTAAGAAGGCCTCTTGAGCTTGCTGAGAATCTGTGAACACTTCGGCTGGAGCCCTCGCTGGCCTATATTTGTTGGGGTACCTAGTGGTGTCATAATAAGAGGACAGCTTGGCAACCTGTGGAGTTACATCCGGGGCTCCTGGCAACAAGGACAAGTCAAAGGCCAATTTCACCAAGTCGTGGCTGCTAAGCTGGCTCTCCGCGACTCCTGATAGTGAATAAAGTGCTGCTTTGAGAGCTTTCTCGGCAACTTGATGGCACTGGAAACACACTAGGTAGTACAGTGGATCTCGAGCGGTCAAGAGGTGCTTCACGGAACGAAGGTCCTCTCTGCTTTGACTCATCCAAATCCTAGACAGGGTAGGGTCGCGTCCTGTGTAACGTCTCCTGGATGATGACGAGTACGCGAAGCCTGAGAAACCAGGATTGCTGCGACGGAAGTTCTCCCAGCTTGAACGCTCTCGCCGAGCCCTCTGATTGCAGTTCCTAAAAAAGTCCGAGAAATCTGGCCGTGCGCCTGCAAAGTCATCTTCATGACTTCCTGACCCGCCCTTATTTAATCGGTCAACTTCGTTGTGAATAAACTTCATGACTTCATTTGCAATGTCTTGCATGTCCATGTTCTTATCCGGATGCCAGCGGAGGTAGAGTCGTCTTAGAGCTTTCTTCCTCTTATCCTCTGGAAGCTTCCAGATTTCTTTCAAGGCTTTCCGAACTTCTTTAAAGGCATCTTCCAACGTTGTCGGTTTGGGGCTTTCTGCTGCACCTTGGGATGATGCCGACGGTTGCGCTTTAGATTTCTTGCTTTGTTCACTATTCCCACTGTAAGGCACAAGCTCCATTGACTCTGAAACAGGTTCATTTTGCATTTTATCCTCGTCGTCAAGGTTCTGTTTTGGTGGCCTCTTTATCTTGTACAGATCTAACACATCCACCTCCTTTCTCTCCTGTCCAATATCTATCAGATACCTACTTAGATAATTGTTTTCTCCTTTTTGCTTCCTCTTCGTCCGATCCTTTCTCGGTTTGACAGGATGTGACGTTTTGATGAGGTGGATGATCCTTGCGTAGATGTACTTTGGTTCTTCATCTGTGGAGTTTTCCCTTTCAAACGCAACAAATTCTCCTGTCCGAAAATAAAAATCGTCAAATTGTACAAGAAGGTAGTGTAATTCTTCTGGAACTACCGAGCCAAGGTCTGGTTCTAATTGTTGTGTGGCACTCCCCTCCACGTCTTCTGCCACATCAGCGTTGTCTAAAGTGGATGGAATGTCGTCGGGTGTTTTGCAGTCTAAAATGGCGGCCAGATGCAGCCAGCTTTCTTCACTAATGTAACATCCAGTCAGTTGGTTTATCTCTTTACACAGAACCCTGCGAACGTTACTAGGATCGGCGCCATGTTTGATGAATATGTGCTTTGTGCCATTTTCCTCACCCACGAAACACTGAATGTGCTTCGAACTTTGGCTCTTTGGGATCGATGTATTTGATTCAATCTCTATTAATTCAGTGGACAATACTTCCATGCAACTCATGCCTAGTTCTTTTTGAAAGCTACAAACTTTGTTGCGAACTTTCTCGTCCAACTTGGCTTTCTGAAACTGGTACTTAAGTATTCTCAAAACACCATCCACAAGCTGAGGTGAAAAGACTACTTGACGAAGTAGATTTGTAGCTTGGCATTTCTGCTCCACATCAGCTCGGCACTTCTTATCTTTGCAGTCCGGTTGAAGTTGCTCCCTCACTAGTGATGCCAACGATGTTGTTTGCAGGTGAATTGGTAGAACCTCAACAAGTTGTGCAGGAGTAGCAAAATTTAAGTTATATTTCGTTAAGCTATCGAGGAACTGATATTTGCATTCCCGGACGCGGCCACGGTACCGAGGACAGTCAAACAAGACCAAATCTGTCGAACGTTGAAGTTTTTGTTGTTCGTTTGGAAGATAGAGCCTCTTAATGGCAGAAACAGGATTGTCTGGGCATCTCTTTTCCTCCTTATGTTTCTCTTGCCAGGCCCATAAAGTAGAAAAAAGGCCAAACACAGCATGCTTTGCGATTGTCTTCTCGTTGGCATGCATCTCCTCTTCACCACATGACTCTTTAAGACGATTCAGGAGTTTTGCAAACTGCACCGGAGTTGCTTTTTCCATTGCTCCGAGTCGCTTGAACAAGTGCTCGAAAGCTCCGTATTCTCTGGGGACTCTATATAGATATGGAGGTAGTTCTTCATCAAGATCATAGGCCAACTGGTCACAGCGAACGAAAACGCGCCCACCTTCTACAAGAATGCAAGGACTACAATAAAGCCGCTCGGTGATTGTTACACAGGCTGGTGTGTGTGACTCAGAAGAATCCTTTGCCCCGCAATTGCTCGATTTTGAGAGAAACGTATACACTTCAACCATAACTTGACTTAGCAGTCGACGTCGTGGTTCTGGTTGTTCTCGATCTTCTCTCTCAGCAAGATTCCTTGACAGATTTACCACATTGTCCACGACTTGATCTAAAGTGGGCTTCTGGCAAACTTGTAGTTTTGAAAGCTTTAAAGACTTGTTGTCCGGAACAGCCCAGGGAGGTAAAAGACACGCTGTTGTCCAAACCAGCCTCTCAAAAGCTTGTGGTGTTGAATTCTTAAAATGAGCAAAAGGTGGAAGCTGCTCCTTATTTCCACTGTCAACTAAATACTGTTTGTGAAGAATGACTAGCTCATCACTTGCCTTTTGAGAGGCAACAAATTTGATTGTAGAGAGATTGTATAGGAATATTTCATCATGTAGAGACTCCTCCCTCAAAAGGTGTTTTACCAGCGCCTTAGACTTCTTTTCTAACGCAGGACGACTTGACTTGTTTGTGTGTCCTCCTTGTGTTGCCACTTCGTTGGCAAAAGTTAAAAAGAGATCTTTGCTTACTTCTTGCTTCAACCCAATTTCACGAAGGAGTGCTAGCCAGCCAGAATGCTCATCAAATGGTTGTGGTGGCTTTGAATTTGGACCCAACATCACTGCAAAAACTTTCACCCCCGGGTCATAAAAATGAGACGCTGTGCGCGGTATACCAGACGCGTCTGGAATGAAAGCTAAGCTTTGTAAAGAATGTATTATCCTAGGACGTTGGCTTTCATTGAGGAATGATTGAAGTAGAAATCGTCTAACGTAGTTTAGGTGAAGCATTCGAGTTTCTTGCTTAAGCTCTGGAAACTTTGGGAAGATGAAGTTGATGTAACAGTCTGTGTGAGTCTTCTCCCCTGCACCTAATAGCTCTTGATACAGGCGGTTAAGCCTTGGTTCAGGTGCCAAGAACAAACAGTTATTCCCCGTCATCCAGACATCTGATTCCTTCTTAGGTAGCCCTGTTGGGACGACATAAATTGACGAAACATTTTCAAGGTTGACAAATAATCCATGAAACGTCTTGAAAAATGGCAGTCGCTTTAAAGTTGATAAATGCAGGCTCCTTTTCAACGACGTTACATCTTCTTGGAGGAACTGCAAAATAGAGATCATATCATCGCCAGATAGCTTCCCAGATATGTCCGTTTCTTTCATCACGTGGTCTAGCACACTGAGAATATCCTCCGAAGAGTTTGGTTGAGATAGATACTGTTTGAATATTGGCGACACATCCTGCGTGTCGCTACTGCTGATCAGTTTGGCATCAACCTCTTGGCAATTAAGTGTAAGTAACAGTCTTACGACGTGTTCTTGGCCAGAAGACCACGTTTCTGGATTCGTCAAGTCAAGGATAACTTTTCCTTTTGAGAGAGGAGCTAACTTGCCCGACTTGGTGGGTAGGACTGGCCATTTGCTCAAGGGGTCAAGAGAAAACGCCGTCGGGTTCTTTTTGTGAGCCTTGATTATGAACTCCCAAAGTCTTCGTAGCCATTTTTCTGAAGGCCCTTTGGAGATATCCCACGTAACGATGTCATCTGTTGGACACCAACTGGCACTTTCATTGCTGGGGAGTAGTGACGCTAACGCGGAGAGGTCAAATTACTTGAGTACGCTTTGATCTGCGGCGACGATTTCTTCCTCGATGCGAAGTAAAGTTTTAGCAAGAGTGTGGTGGATAAAGCGGAAACTTTCGTTAGGCACCAAATCAGCAAAAAGGCTCAGAAACACTGCTTTATCTTCTTGAAAACACCTGAGAACGCTGTCCTCTGTCAGCAACAAAGGTAATCCAAACATTTCTTCCGCAAACTTAGGAGCCTTCATGCAGTACGTTAAAAAACTAAGCACACCTACCACCGACTCAAGTTTTGTCTTGCTGACGTGACAAGGAAGTTTTCCCACATTAGCTGGATTTTCTTTAAGAAATTGGAGAACACTCTCAGGAAGAATCTGCCTTACTTTTACACCTGCCTTTCTGAAGTCATTGAAAAGTCTTTCGGACGAGTAGAGAAGCTTAAAGCCCATTTGCACTAACGTCTCGAAAAATTTGACATCTGATTTAGTTGCAATCTTTATGGTGTTAAAGAAACCCTGTGACAGAGTTAGCCAATAACACCGCGTCAAATCTTTACCGCTATTTGCACTTGACATTTGACTATCAGGTTGACAGTCTAGCGATATCTGATAGGGTTCTTTCTTTACCATGGGGACTAACCTTTCATCTTGACTGGAAATCTTCCGAAATACCGACTCTGCCAGAATGGTCCACTGACTTGAGACTAAATCAAAATGAGGAAAGAGTTGATGATACCAACGCATTCCCTCATGGACGTAGTACTCTTTGGAAAAGCAACCTGCTTCATCCGTTTTCATCTCAGGTAGGAAATCACGAGCCACCAACATCAGCGAGACGTAAGCCTGAGCCAAAACCTTTGTCATTAGAAAACGGTTCCACGTGCTTGCAAACCCTTTTTCATTTTCATCACACCACAAATTACGTCGGGCAGGATCAAGGTAGAAATGACCATTAACATGAACGGGAAGTCCGGTGTATAATGGTAATGGCAAGAAACAGAACGCTTTGTGTTTAGTCTCCAACCTCCTGGTAAATGATGATGAAAATGGAACCTTTGACTTTTCTGATACCTTGGCTGCTACGCCACCTCGAGGTAAAAGACCATATCGCCGACCGTCCGGAACATTTTCATCTAAATCATTGGCCTTCAAACCAACAGACTGATGAATGATCCATTTCTCTTCTCGAATGGTGTCTTCTATCTTCAGGGAGTATGTAATTCCGAGCAGTTGAATATTCTTTGTTTCGGACGATTTGGAGTTCTTGATGTGTTCTGCAAGCATTGCACGTTTTGTGGTATCCTCATCTGTTAACTGAACAGAAACCGAGTATATGGCTCTGAGCTGTCCCTCTTCAATTTTAGAAAGTGTTATTTTCTGTAGATGGTTCAAAAAAAGGAGTATTTCTTTAGCTTCAGCGGTAAACAGATTCATAAATGTCGCCATGTTATCATGAGAAACTCGCTCTTTCGATATCGATGAATTCACAGACATTTCCTGGTTTCTGAGGGGGAAACGGAACATTGTAGCAGATGTTAAATCGAAATGATCTTCCAGATAACAAGGAAATACGTCTCTGTAATCGAATCGTTCTTCTTGCCGAATTGGTCCAATGAGTAGTCCTGGATTCTCTTTAGTCGCCCCAGGAGCATAGCGACAGTGAGGATCAAGGATGCAAAGGGTCTCTCCGTTTGAAATGAAACTTGGACAATCAGTGAGGTGATATACTGCGTTAAAACCAATACCATACTGTCCTGTCTTTGTTGGATCTTCAGATTTGCTTCCAATTCCTAATCTCTGTATCCCATCCAAATCCTGTTCGGAGAAGGGTCGGTTGTTGTAAACGCACAAGGCAGGTCCTTGTAGTTCTTTCCAGTTGTCGCTCAACAGCTGGTCTGTGGGATGGTTTCGGGGATCATAAATAAAGTGTATCTCAGTGGCCCCAGCATCGTCAGCGTTTTGAACGAGTTCTTTCAAGATTCCAACGTCACAAGGGTATGACTTTAAGATGCCTTTTAAACGATCGGTAAGCTCCTCCCTCTGGCCAAATGGTTTTCCGATGGGACGTGATATTTTAGCTAGTTTCTTTGATCGAATGTCGATTGCCCCCAACTTGTATGCAAATTCAATAGGCACGTGCTCATGGACATATGCAATATCCCTCATTGAAGTCACCCATGGCGCATCGTTAATGGCTAACTCCTTTGCTGGATGTAGAACCAGATTGTGGTCCGGCAGAGGGATGTTACCATTTTCCATGGTAAGGACAATTTCTGGAGCTTCTAGTAGCTCTTCAATCAAAGATCGTGTGACTCTAAATTCCGCAGGTGACAAGGGTGTATCATGGCTTGACTCACTGAGCTTGTAAAGAGTACTGATGATGTCCGTTGGACCGAAACTGTCTCTTACTCCTGTCTCACGGAGAAGGCGTCCGTAGTTCTCAGCAAGAGTCTGTGGTACTTCGAAAAGGTAAGGTTGGCCGTTTGCTTTCCAAGTAAAGGCGAGCTGAGCAGGTGAAAGAAATTTACCCTGGATTAAAATCCACGGTTTGTTGCCCAACTCCCGAACAATGACATCCCCTTCAGGTGAGAGAAGCTCTTGAAGGTAGCCATAAATACTATGGCAAACCTCTTCCAAGTAGTGACCTGCAGCTGATTCCTCTTGGACAATTTCAATGGTTTGATTCAGTTGAGCAAGGGCTTCTTGGACTGTTGGTATACGACAGCTGAATCCAAAGAGATGTCGTGCTACCTTGCTGAGCTGTCCACAACCATGACTCTCGCCTTCGTCAAGGATCGCTCTTAATGATCCTACGACAAACTTAAATTCCTCGCCATACATGTCATCTGCTGGAAGCAAAACGTCGCCATCACTGGACCCTTTCCATTTGATTGGGTAGTTTGCAGGCTTTTTTAGGACAGGAAACATTCTGATTCTTCTAAGCTCTGTCTGGACTGGTTTTGACGGGACCTCAAGTTTTGTAAAATTGGCATTTATGTAGTTCACAAGACGTGAAACCCTCGTTCGAGCGTCTTGCTCAGTTTTCCTTTTCCAAAGAAGTGGTACCGTCTTAGCTCTTTCAAGCAGGGTGCTCCAGTCTAGGACGTCATTGACCATTCCCAGGTTGTGAAGCATTAGAAGGCGTTCTTTGCTTCGATAGCACGTGCCGACGGGGAAACGTTTGTCATCTGGTGTGAACAGCATTGCGGCGGCACCATAGGGATTAACAAGTTCCTTTGGAAATGCTAAATCCTCAGCACATTGTCCGCAGGGTATGCATTGGTTGTTTGAAAGAAGGGACCTGTAGAGGCTTCTTAGAGGGTCAGATTGATTACGCGAGTGTCCTAGTAGACATTGGTCTATCATGTGAAAAACAATGGGATCTCGTAAATTACCAGGAATCCTAGTTATGTTAGGGAAAAAAACCTCCTTCAGAAACTTTTCTTGTGACATTGTTCGCTCTTCTATGATATGCTTACATCCAGCCAAGTCAAAACCTTTCTTTGCGAAGGTAGGAAGCTGCACTACTTTGTAGCCAAACATTGCAAGGACTTTTTCACTGTTTCGAAGCTTTTGTAATTTGGCATCTTGATATATACACTGCTTTACTGGAAGCCACTTTCCTTCCATGTGTACCAAGGGAAGTTCTGA
Source organism: Porites lutea (assembly GCF_958299795.1). Taxonomy (NCBI): domain Eukaryota; kingdom Metazoa; phylum Cnidaria; class Anthozoa; order Scleractinia; family Poritidae; genus Porites; species Porites lutea. The sequence goes on from NC_133207.1 coordinate 29,871,667, forward strand.
GCTGCTGATTCTTTGATAAACGCTCTTAACAAGCGTTGTCCAAACGGATGATTCAAGTGTATCCGGGTTGGGCCAAAGTGAGAAACTTTCGCATAAAGGAATCTTTCCTTTCTTTTGCATGAGAATGATATCCTCTAAAAACTTTATGTAGGCTTCCGATAATGCATCCTCCATAAGGCGTCTGTTCCATCTCACTTCTAACGGTTGAAAACCCTCACCTTCGGCTATGGTACTTTCCCAAATCCCTCGACGGTTTGACGTGACTGCAAAGTAACCGTTAACGTGTACTGGTAGGCCACTTGGGATAGAAAGTGGTAGGAAACAAAAGACTTCTCCAAAAACAGGCTCCAGAATCGAAAAGCTCTCTTTGTCATTTTTAACGGCAACCCTCCCAGCTATTCCAGAAGCTGATAGCAGCCCTTGTTTTCGGCCTTCTTCGCTTTTTGCCAGTTGAAATGATTGTCCAGTTCCCAGAGAAGAGGTGACAAGCCAGGTGCAGGTTTCTTCAGTTTCCATTCCCTTGTCACTGATAGCCTTTAAAGAAATCGTTACTAACTCTGACAGCTTTGGAGAGGGTGGAGTCTTATTCAGAGGACTACTCTGACCAGTCTTTTGCTTTGTCCACTTCGCACACGACTGAAGAAAGGTAGGTGCATTCCTGCATCTCTTCTCTCCTTGGTGAAGGTCGATTGTTTCCTTGAAAATTTCAAACAGAACTTGTTGAGATGTGGGACCGATAGAATTCTTTTTTATCTCCAGAAACGTCACCTTTTTAACGTGTTGGGTAAACAAAAGCAGACTTGATGATGATTTCTCAAAAGAACGAACAAGGCGTTGAATCTCCTCCTCACTGTAAATCTTATCGCTGATTTCTCCTTTCTTTGTTCGAAAGGCAAATCGAAACAGAGTGCCTTCGAAATAGAACTTACTATGAATGCTCGACAAATTCGTTTCACAACCAATCAGTCCATTAAAAGGTGCAAACTGATCAGGAAAGTACATTAAACTTGCCGGGTTAACTTCCAGATCCAATTTTATTCCAGGCTTAGAAAGATTCTCTATGTGCCCTTGCAGATGGCTTGTATGTGGATCAAAGAATACGGCATAATTTCTGGTAATGAAACTCGGCACATCTGTAAAGTGATACACAGAACTGAAACCGAGACCAAAGCGGCCTATCTTCTCAAGGTCCTCCTTTTTTGTTGCACCTGCCAATTTCGATATATTCTTCAAATCATCATCCGTGAAGACTGCATCGTTATACACCAGTAGTGCTGGACCTTGACAATCTGCCATCCCAGGTGCTAGAAGCCTTTTCGTTGGGTGGTTGCGCCAATCCAGAACAAATTGGACTTCGGATGCACCAGCGTCATCTGCATTCTGGACAAGTTCTCTGAAAACTCCCACACCTTCTTTGTATTCGTTCAGGATGTTACGAAGTCTGGTAGTTACTGGCTCATGAGGACCCGTCTGTTCGATTCCAAGTGCTTCTGCACAAGTGACACGTGTGCTAATTGGTGGGACACCCAATAACTGAGCAACTCTTGTAGAAATTGTGTCATGGATCATAGGAAATTGACTTATGATGGGAATTTCCGATCCTCCTTTCTTTAACCAGATCGCATCACAGAAGGTACAGTCACGGCACGGGAGTAACTTCAAGGTGTTATCCCAGGTCATAATGGGCACCAGCAGATGTTGCCGAAGTTCTGAATCCAGGGGTTTCCCATCTCGTACTATCCATTGGAGAATATCGCATGATAGTTTCTGGTCGTCTGCTACATCATTAACACGCACGCTACTTCTGTCGTGTTTTTCTTTAACCATTGCAAGAACTCTCAGCAGGTCTGAAATCGCAAATGTTTCACGAACTCCACATCGTCGAAGAAAGGGACGAAATGTATGAAAGTCTTGTGGAACCTCAAAAAGGTAAGGCTTGAGGTCGATGTTGCAGGATCGTACAAGCGCTGCATCGGATGGCAACGTAAAGCCATGACCATGCCAAATCCATGCTGGAAATGTGGGATCATTTTTTATCATGTTAATGACGAGATCAGCGTCCTTTGAGGCTTCTTGATAGATCTCTTTAAGCATTGCTTGAAAATTATGTCTTTCGCTCCCATTCATTGACTTAATTGGTCCAAAGCACGCGGAGCGGAGCTGTTGAAGAAGCTGTTGGACGGTAGGGAACTGTCTCCAACCGAAGGCAACCTCAAGTGCATTGCTGCAGAGCTTAGTGGCCAAGGGAAAAGAAACTCCAAAAAGGTAGGCCTTTGACTGGCTGCGAACTTCGGCCGGTTTATAGAACCTTGCTTTGCCCACAAACCAAGGCATGGAACGGGGATACGAAGGAGGACGATCCTTCTTTTGCTGGATCCATCTTTCATTCTTTAGTCCTTGAACAACCCATTCTGACTTTAACATCGATGAATTTTGATCGAGAAAGTCCAGGAGCGCCAATGCTTTACGCGATGCAACATCGTCCGCAAAATTTTGCACTGTTTTAGCGACGTGCATAATATCCGTTGCATTTGGGAAGCTCCTCATTCCAAGTTGCTGCAGGTTCTGAAGAATGTCATCCTTTACGAAGTCTTCATGAGGAAATATCTCGCTCTCCCCTTCAAAAAGTTGTCGCAAAACAGGTTGCCTCGGATCAAGAACTTCACAAGGAGTAACTAATCTTTTACTCTGGGTAAGGACAAAAGGCAGCTGTTGCAGTGATGCACGGAATGAGAGATCTTGCATAAAGTTGTATTGCCTCAAAACCCAGATCATCAATGTAGAAATCTGTTGGTGATTGTAGTAGCCGTTTAATATTCCATTAAAGACCACTGAAGATAGGAAAGCTGTTGGCGTCATCGCCTGGATTCCAAGATTTTGCAGTAGGGCGCGTGACTGGTAATCCCTTGAGATTATAATGTTAGAGGCATTCAGAAGTGGCAAGGAGTCGGGAAGTTCAAAGTTAAATGGAGCTACTGTGCGGACATGAAATCCCTCCTTCGGCGCAAGGAATGATCTTCTATCAGCCGCATCAAAAATTGGCAGGTGTTGAAGAAGGTCCTTTTGATTGGAACTTAAAGACGTCGACGAAAGGTACTCACGCAAGGCTCGCTTTTCATCTGCAGAACACGATGCTGAAATCTTCATAACGCATGTTTGTTGACCAAGAGCATGTAAGACGTTCAAGACGCCGGTAGGAACAGCAGAGGCAATGTACTTGTGTAAAGATACGTGATTTACAAATGGCGGAAGATTCTCGATAACAACACACCCAATCTTTTTCAGCAAAGAGACTATCTGTTGCGGTAAGTGGAGATTTTGGTCGCTCTTCTTAATTGCTAGGCTCGATGATTTTAGCTTCACTATGGTGCGGCATCCTGAGTTTGTCTGGGGGATAAGAGGAAAGCCCTCAAGAGGCGAAAGGTCACTGGGAAAATCCCTTTGGATCCATGTCCACACAGACGGCAACCAAGACTCAGGAGGATGTCCATTTTGTCCCGGGTACCAACAAGCAAGATGCTCGACTTGAAACCACTCTCGTGGTAACACCTGTCGTAGAAGACTGAGCGCAATGGTTTGATTCATCTTCACAAGTTGCATCGGCAATGTCTTTTGCGTGTTTCTTACGTCAAAAGCGGCCCTTGACAATTTATCTAAGGCAGGGCACTGAACGGTGTCATCAAGAAATTTGCTGTCCATGGTGTAGAAAAGAGAACGTGGGTGCCTTGTTGTTGAAACATAAACGGCAGCCCGAGAGTCGCGGTTGTATTGAAGTGAACGAAATTCGCCAAAGCTTCCATTTGCCAGGGGAAGTAAAGGTATGCCCTGCATATCCATCAGGTTGTCGTCTTGGAGAACGTACTCTAGTAACTTAAGCTTCTTCGTTTTGGGAACACTCATTATATTCCACGATCCCTTCTGTTTCTTTTTCAAAAGACTCCTCATGAATGAAGGCGTGATGGTAAGTGTGGTCCATTTCATATTGTCAATCACTTCAAGTACGTGGTGTGGTACTGTTACGACGGACTCGTTTGCTTGAGTAAATGTTTCTAAAACCACTTGCTTAATTTCACGGGAGCTGTTTATTCTGTCAAGATAAGCGTCTTGAGGCCTAACCCACTTGCCTGATAGGGACCATAAGACAGTCTTCTCCTTCAAAATCGAGAACATAGGCTTCAACATTCTCTTCCAGTGATTTTCCACACTAAGAAGGTTTGGCCAGGATTGGTAAAATAAATCTGCTTTTATCGACATTTCACCGGGCTCGTTCATCTGTTTGTCAACCAAATCAACCAACATGAAGGCGTATGCTTGACTTCCAACTTGCTCCAACAGCCGTACATTCCATTCAGCGGTTGGATCATTTTGACAGTCCAGGCCTGGCCATTTAAGCCCTCGTCGGTTGTCCGTTAAACCAAAGTAGCCATGAACATGAACTGGAAATCCAGTTTTTGAGTCAGCATCCGGTGGAAGCGGCAAGAAGCAGAAAAGTCTCCCTCCATTTGAGGAGAGTGCTTGACGTTGCGATGCTACCAAAGGGGTAGCAAATCCAACCCACGGAAGTAGGCCTAATTCGGAAGACAAGCGTTGGAGGTTTGAGTCTTGAGCATCGATTTGATGGTAAACCAGCCACTTGTGAGGCAGCACTATACCTTTTGCGGAGCATTCTTCAATCTCTAAGGTTAGAGAAATGTTTGTTTTACTGACCGACCCTTGGCTTAACAACTTTATTTCCTTTAAAAGTGATTTCTTCTTTTGTCGAATCTCTTGTCTGCATCTGTCGCTCAGCTTCACGATAAACACCTGCCTCGTAGTGTTAGATTGATCGGTTTCAAATAAAGCTATTTCTTCGATATTCTTTAGGAAAAGGAGAATAACAGAGGCTTCCTTTTCTAGCGCATGAAACAACTTTCGAACTTTCTCCGCTGTGTAATTCTTTGTCGATAAGTCAGAAGGCTCATTTCGAAGGGGAAAACGAAATAAAGTTCCACTGTAATATTGCCTCGAAATCTTGCAGTCTAGGACGTTTTCATATGGCTTAAACTGATCCCGGTAGTCTTGGAGAAGCTGGTCTTCGAGGGAAAATTGTTGGCCCGTTTCTGCTTTTCCAAAGTGTGTTTCGTGAGGATCAAGGAATGCTATTGTGTCTCCGCTCACTATGCTTGGGAGATCTAAGAATGTGATGGAGAGAAGTTTCTTAGTATCAAATTAAAAGTTAAGGATCGAGCTGCCCTCATAAAAAAGTCACGCACATTCTATAATTTTTCTAAAACTCAAAAGCGCTGATGTTCAGATTTTTGATCAGTCTTGAAAAAAATAAATTTTCAATGGCATGGATCAGCAGGATGCCGATATGAACCAATCAAACTTCAACAGAAATGTTAACTCGGTTATATGTCTCATAGGCTATTATGAAAAAAAATCTGTAATAAAATAATTTCTTTCGTCTTTCAATTTAACGTTGTCATAACTCACTTAGTGATGACATTATTTAAAAGCTCGCTTATTCCGAACTGGCATGATTTATATGGATCGTGAGACAATAAGGAGAGTGTCTAGTATCCATATTATTACTAACATTGCAGTTATTTGGTTGTATAGAACCTGGCAAAAGGGCTGCCAACATCCCAGCCGGTCATCGTCGGCCTCCAATGAAAAGACCAAGCTTAAAATACCTCCTGACGTACAGAAAAGGGGGAAACGAGGGTATTGTGTTTGTGAGGAGTCACCAGTAATGGCTTCATGAGGTGTGCCACTAAATCTGAAGTACCTTAGGGTACTTTGAGGCCTTACCAGGCAAGGAAGTGTCAGATAAACACTGGTTATTGTACTTACCCGTCATGTGGTAAACAGAGTTGAAGCCTATTCCAAAGCGACCCACTTTCAAGGGGTCGTCCTTCTTACTGCTTCTCATCAGTCTCTCCAGGTTCTCCCAGTCTTCTTCCTCGAATAGAGCATTATTTTGCGCATACAAGGCAGGCCCTTGGAATTTTGCAAGACTAGGTTCATACAAGGAGTTCTTTCCATAGAAATTTGGGCGGGAGTCAAGAAGGAATGACACTTTAGTGGCACCGGCATCATCCGCATTCTGGATAATTTCCTGTAATGCAACAAATCAAACAGTCATTTAAGTGAAATCGTTGAGGATATAAAGATGCCCAAGGCTTTCTTATTGCATTACTCTGTATGGCCTTGTTCATGCTATGAGCGAAACGAAAATCACATGTTAATATTGCTGTTTTGGTTTCTTTTTAAGATAAACAAACGTAGTCGACGACCACGCTTTCGTGTACATGTTACCGGCTGTAGACAGTTTCACCTTATATGGATTTGTATGAGCCATAATTCAGACGTTAACACTGGATTTTTTTCGTTTTGAGAGAGCACTGAAAAGTTTAAGTTCTCGTTTGGTGAAGATAGAAATTGAGTACTGGATTATTTAAGGTTTCCTAAAGTAAGTTTGATTTCAATATAAGCTGACAGTATTTCATATGAAAATGCAGTGTAACTGGAATCCTAAGCATGAAGCTTTTAAAATGGGATTCCAGTCCCTATGGCCATAAGATCGAGCCACCTTCTTTCAACTGCATTTTTCGAGTTGTTCAATGAGCAGGGTTTTTGGCACGTATTTGTACTTTTAATCACTTGTTTTGCCTTAAATTCAGTCATTCTTTTTTAAGTCTTCACGCTGAAAGCAGCGTGTATAAAAAACAGATTATTCAATGTGTCCGTTCAACCCTTCCACCCATAGATTGAGTTACTCTGGAGGCTTTGTCCTTCTAACTCAGTTTTGCGTCTTTTGACAAAATCCTTTGTTGTTACGATTTAAATGAAAACTCTTTCCAAAAAATTTTCCCAGTGCAAGGCGATATTTATTTCTGAAGCTTTTGTAAAAACGAATTTGGAGTTTTTGCAAGCCGTTTTTGCTTTGGCTACATTAGAAAGTTAGGTATAGCAAGTAAAACCGTAAAAGCCGTACATGAAGTGTGAAACAAAATCACCAAATTCGCTCTTTTGGGGAAACGGGTTTCACAGTCTCGGAATCAGGCCCCTTACTCTTTTTTCAAGACGTAGGAGCTAGTAGGCGTAGACGCTGTCCTCTGGATAAGAGAATCAAAAGTCTTACTCCTAGCTTAACTTCAGCGATGAAATTTGTTAACCGCTAAGTTTATTAAATTTCTGTTCAAAGAATTAGAGATATTTATCAGCTCATAACGTTGCAATAATATTTTGGCTTGTAACTTGACAGGATTTGCAAGTCCACAAATTCTCATTTCGCATCCGAGATGTTTAAATTAGTGTAGGGCTTGTAGGTCTTTTATAGCAAAGATTCTTGTTGTTAAAATTTATTATGCCCTATATTGTGTACTTCGTCTAGTGACTAGCTAACACTCTTGTGATGCTGCTGAAATATTTCCTAGAGGAGAAAATTGTGAAAGTACCTTTAAGATTTGTCCTCCATCTGGATATCTTTCAAGGATGCTTCTTAGAATGTGTGTTAGTGGTGGTCTCTTCTGACCATACGACTTTCCTTTGCGGCAGAGAAGGAAACCAAAGAAAATATTACTTCCATTAAAGCACTGCTGCGATTCTAAATTAAGCAAAACCGCTAAAACGACGAATTTAACGTCGAGTAATACTAGATTGCAATAAAATTAAAGAAACCTTCGAAAGTAGTCACAGATCACATGAATCATACGTAACCATTAAGTTTTTAATATTATATTAAGATTGACTTTACAATTGACAATAAAGGTTGAAAAAACCGACTTTACTTAACTTTTTAGAACGCTATCAGAAATAAGAAGACAACTAGCTGTTTGCTGTGCATGTGTTAAATTGGAAACGACACCGTATTGGCTGTGTTTGTGAAATGTAGATGACTGTGTAGTAGTCACAAACCTTGGATTTTTCGACCACGAGATGCCATTATATTCCCATCCTCTAAGTGGATTTTGTAGAAACCTCAAGAGGCGCCCTCACTGTGAGACAGAAAAAAGTCAAACCAAGCATTGACCAACCCATGAAATATTATTAGCTAAATCTTTTTCTTCAGGTCGAACACGACTTTTACGACTAACAAATTAAATAAAGAAACTATTTTAACATGACTTACTTGCGGCACAAAAGAAACTAAAATGATTACATGTCAGACATTGCATCCAGTAAAAGCCCGCGACTAAGAACTTGCCTTTTCCCAAGTTAGCCTTAACAGGTTCTTACTTAAATGTTATAATTAGCACAAATTAAGGCTTTTTCGGTTCTTAAATAGATTCTTATTTTCTGAAGAAATATATATATATATATATATATATATATATATATAGCTTATTCCTTATATATAATCTGAAAACCATTACATTGCATGAGGCACCTATGTCTCCAAAAAGGATCCTGAATGTTGTCGACTTATCTTATTAGCCCAAGTGTACAAACTGTTTTTTTTTTATAGATTTTAGAGTGTAAGAACCTGTTTCAATTTTAGGCTAAATAGGTTCTTGTACAGATTGGGCCTAAATGGCAAATTTTAGCCTAACAGGGTCTTACTCTCGTTTACTGTTTGTTCCTAAACTTTGCTAACCCAAACCCAAACTGGTAAAGCTATTCTGTGGTTCGGCTTGGTTAATCCAGTTCCTGAGTCGAAAATATGACCGTAAATCGCATTGCAGAAGCTCGGGAAATTCTGTTGCTCAAGAAGTTTTCGCTTACGTTGAACAAAAGCACCGGCGTCTTGCCTTATTCTATATATGACAGATATTTTTCGAACTTACCAAGTTCGTCCATGCATTCCTTTTAGTCCACGAAGAAAAAAATTGAATTCGGCCAATCGTCATTTACAAAATGGCCCAGGCTATACCATACACTAAAAAAAACTTTCGAGTGTTGCTACGGCTTAAGTTCATTTGTGTTCCGACTTTTTCTCGGTTCAAACAGCGGACAAACTACCGGTATAGTGAACCACATGAATAAGCCGGCGGGAATATTTTTGAGCAATATTATATTGGCATTGTGCCGAAATATATGTAATGTCAGCACAATACAAACAGTTTTGGTCTAAGCATAATCAGACATTGTACTACAGTGATTTGAATATTGTTGTCTGTACTAATTTTTCCAAGGTTAGCGCCAGCAAGGATTTACAAAGTTCATAAAAGCGTGGTCATTTTAGGGGCTGAATGCACCGACCACCCAAAAAGAGGTCCTCGTGTCAAGAGCATTTTGGCATACGGTCGACTACCTCCGACTGATTACCTGCAAGGCCAGGTTTCCGCCTCCAACACTAACACTTTTTTCTTTCAAAAGTAATATCAAGGACTGTGTAGGAATGTTTAGTGGGTACGAGGAAGAAAGTGTGGTTTATAGACCGGCTCAAATAGAGGCATAATACCTACAGCTGTACCTGCAGCTGAGCATAATTTAAGAGTTTTACCTTGTTTTGCGGGCGATGCCGAAAACCATAATAATCGGTTATTCGAGCATATTATCCGTCAGACGCTAAACCTGTGCAGGTTTAAAGAGGTGTGCACTTTAGTAACTGATCGAAAACACGAAAAAAAACGAAGTCGCACTTAAGACAAGTTTAACCAGCTGGTTTAACTGAGTCGAAAATACAAAAATAAGCGACTTAGCTCACATTAAAAGTTCAAACTAGATCCATATCTGCTCGATTACGTCTGGAGCACCGTTCATGATATCGCAGTCAAATGAAGGCTTCATAACAAAAGTTTTACGCTATTGGTTTCGGTACGTCAATTCTTGTCTAAATATCATTCATGTTATCACTAAGCTGGTAAAAATCAAAGTTTATCTGAATCGGGTCTTGATTTCATATTTACTTTCCAGCGATTCAAATTCAAACACAAAACATGAACATCCTGTTTTTTCCTTTGCTAATCTCACCTGCAGTGAAGAACCAAACAGCTGCTAGTCGTGTCCCTTGTTGAATTCTGGTTAAACAAAATACCCGAAAAACACTCTATTAATTTACTGACCGGTCTAAAATGTGGTTTATGGACGTTATGTAATGTCTATCTAACCAACTGGACCCTTTCCTGCGGTTTCCATGTAACTATAACATACCTTACTTAATCTTCAGTGTCCCGGCTTCCTGAAGCTGCATCATTTTTTTGTTTTTAAATGCCTTGAAGCATAAAATTGTACAAGAAGAGAAAGCTATTTCCTCATGGAAGAAGGAATGCAGAAACCTATTCTTTGAAAGGTGGTCTGATTCTCAGAAAACGATCCGTTTTAAACCAATCAGATCGCGTTAAATTGAAAAACAGCCCTACCGGAAGAGAAAACGAAATTCTTAGAAATGAGGCAAAGAGTTCGCGGAAAGAGACAAAGAGGGATTGTTTAGGAAGGACAGCATTGTTTTGACGTCTGCATGAATGTTGTTTATGCAAAACCGTTAAAAGATAAAAATGTTTCAAGTGGACGGTAACAGAAAATCTCTGATGCGATCGGAAGCGATGTCCTTTGTTTCTGCTTAATATTATTTCTACTTAAAGAGGAATGGTTCGTTGCATTTGAGTTTTAAACTTGCGATAAAATGGCAGCATGCCAGCATGCCTTGACAGGTACAGGATTTTCTAATGCTTTTGAAGCCCGAAGAAGAGAAATACTCCTCACCATATTTCCATTTCCATCTTTTTTTGGCACCTTTTCATAGAATTGTACTTTCAGTTGACGATTCCAGTCGTAGCTCTAGAAATAAGGTGTCCGTTTAAGTATGTTAATTAGGTTCTGTAAGACTATATGGTTGCTCAGCACGGCAACTCATGACGTCTACTATTTTGTCAAAACACCGCGAGCAAACAGTGAAGCATGAATAAACAAAAAAAAAGAACTTTATTTTCATTTTGATACAAAAGCACTGTAGCGTAAACTCCTCCAGTTTCTCATCATTTTTTGTGTCCAGTCATTTACCTGAGAATAACGCATGGATCATTTTGGTCACATCCTCGACAACAGTCATGCGCACAACAGATGGAATCTACATAAATAACCGCCAACTCAAATGCTCACTTCAGTCCTTAGCTGGTTGCGCACAACATCTCGCAACCACAGAATTAACTGCAATGCTTTGCAGTGCTTATCTTGTTGCGCATAACAGATCGTAGCCACAGCAATAACCGCCAAGTCTGCCAATGCTTTTCAGTCCTTAGCTTGTTGCGCACAACATCTCCCAATCACAGAAACAACCGCCAACTCCGATGCTTTTCAGTGCTTAGCTTGTGGCCTCGGTGTACACTGGATCGATTTCTCGCGTTTTACAAGAACCGTGGGATGACTGTAAACGGTAAGACGGGGTGGGTAGCTTCTAAGTCCAGAGCTGTCATAAGGCACTCACTGGCAGCCTCGTGTTCGTTCTGCTCTTCTAACACCACGCCCAATAAGTGCCTGAAAGAAAGTACAACTTAATTGCGTACGCCCAAAAGAGCATGCAAACCTAATCTCCAGATTGCTATTATGCATGCGCGGCTCGTAAGTAGCCAGCATTCGTTTGGACTCACTAAGAATGAATGGAAAGCAGCGTTTGGACTTTCTGACACTCGATATCTGATCGCGCGCATTTTGACTTCCTATCACATGAAACTTACACAGTTGGAGCAAGATCGTCCTTCGATCGACCTCGCCCGCACTCCCTGATCTTTGGTTATTACTTTATTACACCTCACTTGGCTTCAGCTAAATGCTACCAGTCATACACTCAGACCTGTTGTTAATCGCTCTCTTTTGGGGAAAAACCAGTTGTCAAGTTGATAAACTAAATTTTTAAGAGCAAACCGATCGACAGCGTACAAAAACCTATACTGCTGCGTGTCTGTCCCTCAGGTACCCGAAGCGATGTATTGATGGTTCTATTGTCTTTCGACTTTGACAAAAATGTTTCGAGCACCCGAGACAAAATGTCGGCTTCGTCAAAATTTGGAAAAAATACATTGAGGAGTCTAGCCCGCGATCCAGCTTTTCATTGTCGCAGGTCAGGCGCAAAAGACGCCTGCGCCTCTCGATTCCCAAATAGAGAGTTTGCTTGCAGGCTAAAAGACGACCGTACTTGTTAAACGCAATTTTTACCCACAGAATTTGCAAAATGATGAGAAAATTTATCGGCGCACGAATTGGCCCTTCGACTTGTCTATGGATGGAATGCTAGCCGATAACAGGGAAACCTGGTTTATACGCTACGCTGGCAGGTTATCTCAGGGTAGCCAGCTCTATGTATCAAGTGCGTAAGATACCGTCCACAACAATCCGAACATTTTTGAGGCGGCGGATTCGTGTGGACGGGGCCTTAAACCAGTCGGTTTCAAAACAAATGCGGTTTCGGTGAGCGGATTCACTGGTTTCGTGTGGACTGAAGGCTGATTCGTACAAAAAAATGTGTTTTCGAAAATATCCCGATTCGCGTGGAGGGGGCCTAAGATTACCGCAAATTAATGACTCACCAAGCCTGGAATGCTGTTGGATCAATGTTGATGGCATCACGGAGGACCTTTTCCGCCATGACCAGATTTCCGTTTTTCTGATAGAGGGCACCCTGCAATAAACAAATCATTCACTTAAAACAAATCAGATTTAAATATATTTAATGAGTAAGTGACCCGAGAGATACACAATAAATCTGAAATTTTAAGATGTTGCATTGAATCAATCTCAGTGAAAGTTTCAGACCTTATTAAATACATTATGAAGATTACGTGAAGAGATTTTAAAAAAATTCGTTCGAGTCGTTTCAGACATAAACAAAAAAGCGCTATAAGTCCAACTTTTGAATGAAGTTGCACTTATACAGGTGGTGAGAAAACGGGTTGGTTTTCAAGATCGCAAGAACGAAAACACACCAAAATTTCCTAGCATCAAAATATGATACTAAGCAGCATTCTGACGCTACTTAAGAATAATTTGAGTCATTTACAACGTTTTTATTAAAAAATCTATCATGGCTATTGAAAATTTAAGGTTTGAAATATATTTGCGTTTTATTCGAATTCAAACATACAGGAAATTTTACTTCTCACGGAGATTGTTTGCTAAACACCAAACTTTAAGTTCCTCGTGTTGGATTTTGAGTAGCTGGTCTAGATCGCACAAAATTCGGCTTTTATCACTTTCAAAGTTTTTTGTTCATTGTTGCCGTAGTAATATCGATTTCACTTAAACCTACATTTTCACAAATTTCAATCCATAGACAACTACTGCTGAAAATGTTATAGCGATCGGACACTTTTAAGGCGATTGAAAAATATCGGTATGGCCTCTGAAAAACTGCATCGAAAAACCTTAAGTGTGTCCTTACAGATAACCCACCCAGCCCAGGAGAGGTTTACTACACCACCGGGGTCCACGTCCCCTACTCTTTTCGAACAATGGTGTAGGTTCTTTTACGTGCCACAAGAACAAATCAGTGAAAGTGCGGTGAGACGGGACCTACGGTTTTTCGTCCTTATCCGAGAAGACTAGAGAGTCTTACCGTTTACAGATGTCATTGCAAAGGCAGCACTTTCTCCTCAGTTATTTTAAGACCCTGAGTGTTGGTCCGGCCGGGGTTTGAGCCCACGACCTTCCGCTCAGCAGACCAGCGCTCTCCCAACTCAGCTAACCAGGCAGCAGTTCAAAAGATACCGCGTTTGCTAAATATGCTTTCACATGAAGCAATTTGGGCAAGCTAACAACGTAATCACTAGAAAAGCTCACTGGTTCAAAATGGAGGGAGATGAATCTTACCAAGTGTTGAATGCTGGGAACATGCGCAGGGTTTATTGCGATCGCATTATCAAAGCAGTTTTTAGCATCGGTGTATTTTTCTTGAATCTCAAAGATACGACCACGCTGCAAAGAACATAAAGTTAAAGACATTAGTTTGAAGTTATTCCGAGTGAGAATTCATCATAAAGCTAGTTTTTATTTAAGCCCCAACTAAACTGTCTGATGGTAAAGCTACTACGGTTAAAAATGGTAAAACGCTAAAATAACTGTGAGCGGAATCGTCGAGGCTTTCAAGGGCTACCATTTGTGATTTAATAGGTCTTGTAGTCTGCTGCATGATTTTAAGACATTGAAGTCAACAGCCAGGGCTCTTTCGTGCTACGTTTTAATATATTTCAGGAACTCCTTGTCAAATAGAGCTGGTTGAACTTAATATCTTGATAGATTTCCAGTAACGCTCAATGAAGAATTACTGTCACGCACAATGAAGATTTCCGTCATTTTCAGTTATTCCTCTAATTCTCCATCCCCAACCATACTACCGCTTATTCCGCTTATCGTAAATGGCAGTCTTATCGAGTCATAGCAGTTTGGTTTCATCTTTCAAAAAAGCTTAACAGAATTTGACAAAAATCAGATTTGTGTTTTTGGTTCAAGCTTGTTATGCCGTATACTATGGACGAAAGGTTTTGTTCAAAGATAACAACATACCTGGAACAAAACATCCGGGGACATGGGAAATATTAAGTGAGCCTCCTGTACACATGCGCTTGCCTCAGCGTCCTTCTCCATAGAGATAAACACGTCAGCTGTATAAATGAAGAAACCCAAAGCAAAATAATGGTCATGATTTTCGGCAGATTTTCTGAAGATCATCCTGAAGAATGTTGAATTCCTAAAGCCCCTGTCACACTCGGTAATTTTTCTTTCAAAGTTCTATCGCAATTAGCCTGCGAACAGCAGACGCATTTCCGGTCGTCGCTTCTCTCCCTCCAAAAATAGGGAGAAAAGCGAGGACCGGAAATGCGTCTGCTGTTCGCGGGCTATACGCAATTACCTCGCGACAAAAGTTGCAGAAAAACTGCCGAGTGTGACAAGGTCTTAAAGGGCACTTAAATAATTCTTACTGGCCACTCTGATATTACTTTATTGGCAGTTCTAACGATGATATCTCTATCATCAAAGACCCTTGTACAGCTACAGTCTCAGTCAAAATTGTTGGGAAACTTTTTGTCTTCTCGCTTACTCAATGTTTGTGTATAAAATTTCGATTTAACTGCGATAAACAACATTGGGAGGGAGGGGAAACGGGCGAGAAGAAAAAAAAACTGTGTTCAGTGGAAGTGTCCCAACTATTTTTGTCTGAGACTGTAGTCATGGTTTAATTGTCCAGATGTATCCGGGAGAAAATGAATTGACATTACAGGGAGAAAATAATCACTACTACTGCAAAGTACAAGTAGTTTTATGAACTTACCGATGGCGAGCCAGAGTTTTGCCTGCAAAGCCAGTACCACAGGGACACTCATTTTAACGGAAGCCGATGCTGCTTCATCTGAAAGTGCCTGCTCAAGGCGCACTGAGGCAGCTATCGAACCGACGCCGTCCGCTAAAAAACAATGTTTGTCAAGCATGTTAAGTTTACTCTCGTTTTGTGCTTGCATTTTTGCAATAATGGTTCAAAAGGCGTAAACCCTTTCATTATATTTCAGACACATTAACAAATCAAGTTTTTTGCACCTGACTAGCCTGCGTAGCTGGCGGTATTGTGTGGTAGTCGAGTGAGATTTGGCGGCGGAGCCGTTGTAATATAGTCGAGTGAGATTTGACGGCGGAGCCGTCACCAGTGGCGAAGCAGCGAGAAATTTCAACCGCCTCGTCCCTTCTCCCTTTTTTTGGAACACGGCTCCGCCGCTAAAATTTTAATCTCGCACCCACACAATACCGCCAGCTACGCAGGCTAGCACCTGACATGTTTCCATGTTGGTATGGCCGGGTTTCCAAAGCGGTGCTGTTGTTCAATGAATTACCTTTTCCTTGTTGTGTCTGTCGCTCAGTTTATAACAGCTAAGGCTAAAGGCGAAGCTCCCGTTGATAAATTTATACATTAATTTACTTCAAACAATAAACTTGTAACAATTGCAAAGAATCCACTTGGAGTTGAGCCAGCGATCGGTTGAAAACGTAACGTGTCAGCGGATGACTTCAAAAAACAAGCAACCTCGAAGGGTCGATTCCTGAACCCGCAATAAGGTCATGTAATACTGGTCAGCGAGCGTAGAGTTCCCTTAAAATTAAGCAAAGATAGCCTCAGTGCTGACGTAAAAACGACCACTTACCCGAATCCTTATCGCTGCTGAACTCTGTGAGAGGAATCTGCTTTAGGCTTCGTGTATCTGTGATGACTTTGTCTAATAAACCCGACCCTGCCCGCTGAAGTTCCACGGACCTGCGATGAAAGTAGGAGTGATGATAATCGCAAAAAAAAAGTGAACTGTGCAAAAAGGTACTTCGAACATTGAGCCTGTACAGTAAAAAACCTATTGTTGAATCTGACGATTGTCAAGTATCTCTCTAGCTACAACTAGCATTAACTCCAAAAGGTGCTATAATATTTCACTCTCGCTCTGATTACTCGCATTTCAGTGTAAGTATGTCTCTATTTGCCGCTCCGTAAACTACAAGAAGAATGAGTACAAGCTTTCGGTGCAATGATTTGTGGGTTCGTTTGGGTAGACAGGTGTTAGTTATGATTGGTCGATTTATAATATGTAATGGCAACCTTAAACCAATCATCGCTTGTTAGGTCCACCCATACGATCCCAAAAATCTTTTCGCCGAATGCCCGTGCCTATTCTCCCCGCAGTTTGAAGGAATAAATCAAGTTTTGTTGTCTTGCAATATATCTTTACCAGCGCCATGTCAGCGGCTGTCCGAAAGAAAGTAGGACGATTGGAAAATGTATTGTCGTGCGATCTCGAAGTTTTTGGTGATACAACTAAACTAGGAGATAGGTTCCTTACGATAACCGTAATAAACCAGCTTGTTGAACCAGACTCACCCTGATAGGTCAGAATCGTACACTTGTTTCCAGGTCTCTAAGAGCTGTTTGCACGTGATCAATGCTTGATCTCCTCCCACGCATGCCTGTTCCAACTTCACTTTCAGAAGAAGCAAACTAAACAAAGAAAAGATCAGCGTTTAAAAACAAACTAAAAAACTTTTAAATAAAAGATGTGAAAAGATGTATATCAAATGGAGAAAGGTTAAAAAACATTGCAGTCCTCCCTTTACAAGAGGTGAATCTGGTTGGAGTTCAAAGAGAGAGAATTTTTGAGAAAGATGCTATCTTGAAAATGTCACGAGCAGAACGAATTTAGCTGGGACCACGAACAAATCTGACCCCCAAAGGAATACGGTTTTGTTTATTTCTTTACGCGATGTGTTCGGCTTTTCCAGGCGGAATTCTTTAAATCGTTTAAAGCAGATTTAAAAAAGGAGGAAAACCAAAAGAGAAAGGAAAGGTAGCGTCAAACCTGAAATCTTCGGGGAACTCCATAAGAGCAGCATCGCAAACTTCCAAAGCCTCTAAAAACTACAATCAACAGAGGTGGTAATAACGTCCTATTTCTTTTTGAAA
Organism: Porites lutea; assembly: GCF_958299795.1. Lineage (NCBI taxonomy): Eukaryota > Metazoa > Cnidaria > Anthozoa > Scleractinia > Poritidae > Porites > Porites lutea. The sequence goes on from NC_133207.1 coordinate 29,889,020, forward strand.
GTAACAACATAATTAAAAGGAGGGCAACTGATAAGCACCTAATTGCAATAACACTGTCCTAGAAAATTGCTAGGGGAAAAATGAATAGCCTGCATAACAGGCGCTTTAGGAGCCAAGCGAGGCAAAGGCGGTATTTTGCGCGAAGCGCGAGACGAGCGCGAATTGCGAGACGAGGGGAGGAGGTCTCTCGCGCTTCGCGCAAAACGCCGCCTTTGCCTCGCTTGGCTCCTAAACCTCCTGTTATGCAGGCTAGAAAATGAAAAAGGAAAAAGCCAAATAAGAATTAAATAGCTTTCCAATAAACCACACTAGGATACATCCATTTGCAGCATGGAGTTTTAATAGAGGCGTAAAAACAAATTTAAATGTAACGGCTGTACGCGTACGTTGCAAATGGGTGAACCATATAGAAGTTTATTAGCGAGTCTATAATTCCTATTTTTCTTTTTCAATTTTCTTTTTTTCCTTTTGGCATTTTTCTATGACAACGGTATTCCAGTTAGGTGTATATATTAACAAATGTTCAGCTGCAGGAAAACCCAAGGTTACAGCACAAATCCCACTCTTGTATTTACAGTCAAGCCAGGTCAAGCGTACCCCAAAAAATTCCATTAATGAATTTATTATACGAAAGTTGAGTCGGTTGGGAGTTGTAGATTTCAGATTCATCTCTACATTCTTGCATGCGCAATAAGCCGTGAATTCACACGCGATTCAGTTACGAAATTTCTACTAGCTCAGTTTCCCTGAATTTGATGTAAATGTCTTCTAAGAATTTTGATTCATTAAAAGATTTTCAATCTGACCAAATACAGACAAGTTCTAGTAAATTATTCACTGCTCATTACGCATGCAGTAATTTCGATTTGAATTTGACACTAGTTACGGGAACGACTAACGGATTCATTTTTCAAATAATCAATTCATTAATAGAAGCTTGGGGGGTACGCTTGACCTGTTTTGACTGAAATAAGTGTTAAAAACACAGCACTGAAATGTGCTTTGACATGACAAAGAGCTTACACGATTCTCAGCTTAAAAACTGACTATTTGAAATTTGACTTAAGAATAAAGATGGCGTGCTGACGACTACGTAGACCTTGCAGTTCTTTCTTCGGCCAAACCAGACTTGAAGTCTAAGCTAAATTAGGGACATATCTGATAGAAAAGTCATGCACTTTTTTTTACAATTTCCTGGCACCACTTTCCGGTTAGTTCGACTGAAAGAGAACCAGTCTGTTGTTCTGGGGAAGGGAAATGTTACTGACCCGCAAAAATTGGCCTCACTTCCTTGTAGTTATACCCCGCAAATAACTGGCAAAGCCAGGCACCTTTCTTTCGCAGTTCAAATAGAAAAAAAATTCATATATCCTCTTTCCAGGCCATAATCCGTTTAATGAACCTATAATGAACCTATAAGACAGGTTTCTCTCGATGAAACAAATTGATCAGTATATAAACATTATCCTCAAAATTATGACACTGTAATCCTAATTTTTTTTTAATGACTGCAACACTAACATATACCAACCTTTTTCTGAGAGGAAAGTACCAGGGCCAACAGATGGAGGTATAACGACTGATTCATGTCCATTTTTATGGCATTTCGGATATTTTTCAGCGCCTTTGTAATCTGGAAATCAACACGAAAAGCGTTGAATTGCGCGGGAAAACGAGCGGGAGCAGTTCAGGAGAAACGTTAAGGTCAGGAGCGGTTTTGATCAGTGAAAAACTAAAGCAATCATACATAATAGTCGATAAATAAAATTTACCTGTCTCATCAGAGCTTGACAAAGAGCAAGATGAAACAATACTTCACTGTCATCAGGGTCTAGACTGTGTGCTCTGAAAAAGAGGGGAAAAAAAGCTATCCCTCTGAGGGTGTCATAAGGGAAACCTTGCATGTAAAAATAACTTTAAAGAACCGATTCTATTGAAAAAACTTTTGAGTGTTAAACACACTCAAAAACTTGTTCGAGTCGAGTAAATTTGGTGTAATATACGACACAAGCTCACTCATCACCAACTGTAATCAAATGTTTAGGTTTACAATAGTTCGCGTGGTCATGGAGCCTGTAGACACAGAAATCTGTATCTGTTTTGCATGACATCAAAACCCTGGGCCTTTTTTGGGTTGTACAATAAAGAACAAATAAGCCAACTCAATTCATTAACTGGGCTGCCTCAAGGCATGCCCAGTTTATAAAATGGGTAATTTCCTACGTCGACAATTGAAAACTTTCAATTACTAACCCAGTAAATACAAAAACAACACAAAAAAATACAAAACATCGCAAGAACCCACTTTTGCAGAGCATCAGTTGCTTGTTTTTGAAGCTGTTGTCGTTCTCCTCTAAGGCATGCTACAACAAAAAAAGTTTTCAAAAAATATTTTTGACAAGAGTATTAACTTGAGTGTCTAGTGCGCCTGTGTTTTAGAGGAGCTGTCTTGGGTTTGCTTAATAACGGTTCTGCACAATAACGGGGGGTGGGTGGGGAGGGATGGAAACAACACAAACTACGTTTGTGACCTTCTGTACCTCAGGCTTATTGGAGTCATTCTTTTGCAACTTACAAAACAATCTTGTTATAGGAGGAAACCATAAAGTATTCGTCTCAGTGAAAAACACAGAAAAACACCTAAGACGAAAATAGAAGACTAAAAAGACGATAATGGAAGAGACTAATATGGATTACAAACGACAAATATAAAAATTTAGGCCAAAAATTTTTACGATCCAGAAAATTAGTAATAATGTAGCTGACCACCTGCTAGGACTGTCACAAGAGTCGAAGGTTACGCCGCGCGAGTGAGCCACGAAAGACCAGGGCTTTTCTCGCTGTTCGCGTACCACCCTTCTAGTCTCGCAATTCTCAAACTCAGAGCTTGCTTGAAGGCCATGTGTAAATAAACGTACCAGGAACCTACCTTCACAAGACTGCAGACTGTATCCGATACCAAGCGCCAGATAACCTCTGGAGGATAACTCTTTTTCATCACCCATAGCAACCACTTTCTTCGCAAATGTGATACCTTCGTCAATCTTAAAAAGAAAACATCAAAAAAGTCAGTCGAACTTCTGTATCAGTTAAACTTAACCTCTTTACAAATTTTAAGGCGTTCTTTTTAGCTGTGTTGACGGATTTTGGCTAACATGTCCCAGTAAAAGGTTAAAAATAACCGTGGAAGGGTCTATTAATCCGTCAAACCATAAGATCAAAATTGGAATTCTCATTTGTTGCCCCTATTCATTTCTACAGAAGTAGTGGGGAGGAGATGATTAAATATCAAGCTTCTGTGATCATGTCCGTAATTCTCATGACCACTGTGTTTTACAAAGCATTGATATTACAAGGAGAAATTTGATGCTGATCACTCTTGGGGCTTAAAGGGTTAAAAAAACGATGTTTCGGGGATAACCCCTTTCTAAGAGTCAAGGTTTGACCCTGAGTTAGGCTGTGTCTTTCAGGTCTTCACTAACATTTCATGTCAACATGAAAACCCATCCGGTAAAGCATGGACACTGGTTCACACAGCGCTTAAGAGTGGCACAGAAACATATCCAATATGTAACGAATCCCACTTTTTTTAAATCAGTGTGTGTGTTAGATGTATATGAAATAAATCATGAGAACTGCGGAAATGAAATCAGATGAAGAACAACTGCGAGGATCACTGTTCGTTTGATTTTAATTTTTTTTTTACCGAAGAACTTACATAAAACGTTTCCAGTTATATCGATTAACATAAGCAATATACTATTCACATTCTTGTTCATTTGTTTGAAGAAAAAAATCATTGTAAGAGGACTGTGGGGTGAAGTACAAGATTAAAGGTCAGTTTAACACAAATCTTTGGCTAACTCCAAAGTGGTGGATTTGAATTACATATCAATTTATGCTCCGATACTATTTGTACGTTTTTTCACAACATACCATGTGAAGATTGTTGAAGCACAGCTTGGCTGCATAAAGACAAACTAGTGAATCATCTGGTCTCAGCTGATGGCATTGTTTAAGGACTAAAAGGGCACGCAAGTACTGGAAAAAAAAAACAAGACAAGACGAAAGTTAGAAACAAAACTGTAACTCTAAGTTGTTTACCCACGTAGAAGCCCTAAGCAGCTTGTTTAACCTTTAATCTCCAACACTATAACATAAATTCTCCTTTCGTAATCCTGGGTAATCATATCTCTGATGTCCATTAACCCCCCACCCCCCCCCCCCGCCCCCCCCCCCCCCCCCCGATTGATGAGGTGCTCTCACCAGTTGCCCCGTTCTTGAAACACTCCTTTATTGGCCTGGGACCAGGCTCCGTGGTGGGGTAAAAAGGCGAAAAAAGGGTGAAACTGCAAAAAAAAAAATTGCCTTTCCACTCCCTCCCTTCCCGCCTCTAAGTTCCCAGGCTACTCTTTATACTAATTATAGGACTCTGTCCATCAAACAACTTGACTGATAATTATGCATTAACAATCTGTGTGTAGAGACACTCCTTTCCAGAAAATGTCATCAAAAGAACTGCTTACTTACAAGTGCATGATTTATCAGGTGCTACCAAAGTACAGATTAATTTTTGACTGCAGATTTATCATTAATGTCATCTCTCACGTCTTGGATTTAATCTCGGCTCTTGGGGTTGAATTGCGGTCGCTTCGCACAGAAGTTGATTCGCCTGAAGGCGTTCGCTAGAACTTAAGTCAATTCGCCTGATGACATACAACACTCTACAACATGGTGAACCTACTTCTCCAAGATATTATTTTAGTTAACCTTGGATTCCACATGTGCAGTCACTGTCTTTCTACGCTTATTCCTTTTTCTCAGGTTTAAAGAACGACAAAATTAATACACATCGGATGCATCAACTTAGTCTTGGAGAACTGCCATCAGGAGAAAAGACCTAGTCCTCCTCAGTCCCTTTCTGTCCAAGATAATTTCTTTGAGTTTTTTAACTGGATGAATGCAACTTATGGCTGATAAATAAACACAGAACTACAAGTTTGATACATACTGCCGCTTCATCCAACTTTTAAGTTAAATTCATTTTTTAGTGCTTACTTTGCCAGCGCTGATGAGAGAAAGGGCGAACTGGAACCACAGATGAAACTCTTCAAATGCAACCTTCATTCCTCGGTCTAAACACTGAGAAAAATTCAAAAGTTAAGTAATGCAAGAGAGGCCAGAAAGGTCAACAACCAGAGTTTAATACCATCAACTGACATGATACGGCTCACTCTTACTCTGATGATTACTACCGCAAGGGTTGTTGAAACATTAGTCACACTATCAACACAGTGGCCGATCCAGGGGAGGGCCCAGGGGGCCCACCCCTACTATCTCTGGGTCTGGATGACCACCCCCACTCCCCCTTATCTGAAGGTCTGGATCTGCCAGTGCAACAACAGTCCTACTTAGGACTACACTCAGCCAAACAATCATATTCCATTCGCTTATTTCTACTTTTCTCACTCTATTGGATTACCAACTTTTAACAGCTTTTTGGGCTGACGTTAAAACCACCTAGCAAGCAATATTCCCTCTGTTGCTGTATATTTAACAATTATTGGATGAAACTAAGTATGATATAAAGAATTTTGCAGATCAAGGAGGTGTTAACTAAGGCTGTAGCCCCTCTAGGGTTGTTGTTCAAAGCCTTCTGACCCACTGTATGTCATACAGACCTTCTTTCTATTGTGTATATAACACCTTTTAAAACAGCAAAAACTTGCACCAATTTTCCATGATTTATACTCTTATAAACCACAAAGACAATGTCTGGATTAAGCTACAAAAATATACATGCACCACACGTAGTTTCTTATTGTTATGAAGTCTGTAATCTATACTAAAGAAGGAGTACCGGTAAGTAGATTTACAACTCAAGCTTAACCTCTGTATCTATCAAAACGTATTACAAACCTCTGCCAGCATGCCATATTGTGCCCTCCGAACCAATGCTACCGTTAATAAGTCATAAACACTCTCAGAATCCTTCACTGTTTTATGACGGGCAGCAGACTTGTCAGGGGCTTGACTCAATTCTGCATCTTTGGAGACCTGGTAGGGATAAAAATAAAAATAATACAATCATGTCACTGATAAAATTGAAACACAAAAGGCCAATTAAAAATCAAAACCATGCTCTAAGCCATTTTCACTTTACCCAAAGCTTTCATCATATCTGCAATACCATTAATTATTGTGAACGTTTTCATGATAGCACATGGCGTAGACCGGAAAAGCAGTTATCTTCTTAAAATAACCCACTAAAAAAGAGATCTGAGGTCCAAGGATTTGCTAAGCCGTGGTCTAAGTTGGACCAACCCAAAATGTTTCATTAGAAGAAACAAAATGCTCTGCAACAATGCCTTATGTGAATTCCACTGTCCCTTTTACAATGAAAACCTGGAAGAAGTACAGTGTAACTGCCCTCCTTATAGTGAATGAGCCATATTTCTTCTTCGCCAATACTACCACTGGTATTCCAAAAAATGTAATAAGAAAGCTTGTAGGGGCCCCTTCATGCTTAAATCTTGTTTCATATTCCCCCATCCCCAGCCTTGTTTGGACTCAATACAGTCAATTCTCTCTAAGACAGACACCTTTGGGATCGGCACTAGCTGTCTGTCTTAGAGAGATGTCCGTCTTATAGAAAGCCAAATAGAGGGAGCAAAGAAAGGCAGGGACCAAGTCTAGGAGTCCGTTTTACAGAGGTGTCCATTAAGAGAGAGTCTACTGTAGTAGGTTACTTAGTGAGTTAACTTATCTGGTATAGTGACTCACCATAGCTTCCTCTAAAAGTAAAAGAATCAAGGTTTCTTCTGTTTCATTTTGAGGAAAAAATAGGCTGAAATTTAAAAAAATACAGTAGTAATGTTCAGTACTTACAAAGTGTTAGAAGAATTGATCAATTCAACCTACTTTTTGAGCAAACAAAAATTAAGCTTTACACCCAATATCACGGAACAGAATTACTGGTCAGGAGTGTATGTACATTGTACATGTAAGCACAATGAATGAGAAGGATCAATGTGCAACTTATAATAACAAACATGTGAAACTTATAATAACAAAATAATATTATGTCGGTACTCCATGGTTCAAGACTATAACTACCATGACATTCTAGAGACCCTGTTAGTTAAGTGATATGACCTTGAAAACAGCAACATAAGACAGATGAAATCATGGTGACAAACGACATGAAGATGGCTTGAAACTGTGATAAAATCAATAATATTATTTACTATTATTAAAAAGGCTGGATTCCAACTTCATCTCTCGAGGACAAGAAAAATATACAGCAGTATTATCATTGCTGATGTCAAAGTACCATGGGTGCCCTTGCTATAACAATGCCTGTGCCTAGACTGGATAAATTACTGTAGAAACCTTGAGAAAATTGTATGCCAATAAGAAGAAACCTGAATATAAATTGTAACAGAAATAAAAAAAGGATTTATTCACCTATCCCCACTGTATAAATGTGGCTTAAGAGGGAACATGGCATTCTTGCTGCTTATAACATTTATGGTGGCAGCCTTTGACTCTGTCTTTGATGTAGATCGCAGTGATGATGTGGAGCTGATTATTGGTGAGCTGAGTAAAACATGCAAGGGTTTCTCATAATTCCTCTCACAAATTCCTCGCAGAAGAACCTGAGATAACAGTTTAGCCAGTCCCTGTGAAGAATAAAAGAATTTTTTGTCACTTCAATGTGTACGTTTCACAATAAGATGTACATAATAATTATGTACATAGCTAACAATACTGCTCAAAAGTAAGTTGACAGTCTTTTGTTGGGTCATGATCCTTGATTCTTGATTTAAGGAAGTTGTGTGGTTAAACAGTATTAGGAGTCAATAATCAGTTATCAAGCATTATTATAAAGTTAGCTTTGCTTTGTGAATCAAGACTCATTTTAGACAGAAAACAATATGATACCGAAAACTCAGCTCTCAAGCGAAATTACATTATCAATTATTCACATTTTGTACGCACATACATGTAATCAGACATGAAATTAATTTTGTCTCACTTTACCTTTAACAATGAAATTGGGTGAACTTCAAAAAGTACAATATGATGCAAATGTGATTTTGAAATGCTGATATCAAGGTAAACTTTTTTAAAAGTTTAAAATTGGCTTTAAGCCATCTATAACCTCTGTACATATATGTACCTTTCTCAAGCCAAAAGTAGCTTTTGTCTCTACAACTCTGAGCAAATGCCTGAATCTGTTAATTCCTTGAGTCACCTTCCTAATATTTGGGGAAAATAATATGAGAGGATACATCAATTTTCATTACAAAATTTGTTTATTTCAATAATTTGAAACTTAGGTCTGCCAATACTTGGTGGTAAGGTCATCCCAACAGCATAATTATGGCGCCAATTACTGCAGACCCGTAACATCCTGTTCCCCCATGAGAGGTAGACAAGAACACTGGGAACTATCCCCTACTCTTTATGAATAGTGCATGGCTTCTTTAACATACCACAGAGTTTTATATGAGCAAGGGTTATGAGATGGGGCCTACGGTTTATCGTCCTAATCTCTTAATTATTATTATTGGTAAATACATTATGCTATAATTATGAGTAATATGCTATAATAATTATAGCATAATTATTATGCTATGTTATAATTTGAAAGTAACATTTAGATGTTATGATAATTTTTTCTTACCCATTCTTAATGAGAAGTATTGGAGACCGCTGAAGAGCTACCTCCAGTGTTCTTCCAAGGGGCATAACCTGTGCAGTCGCTGCCCCTCTTGACAAGACGATCTGATCAGTCATGAGCCACAGCCCAATATCACCAGCACATTCATAACAAGAAATAATGTCATCATCACTGACAGAAGACTCTCCAGCCTTCTGGAGTTGCTCAAGGGCCATAGCTGAAGATACAAAATACTTTATATCAATAATACAAATATTTAGGTGGAAAGTTCTTTTACTCGTTTTACTAATACAAAATTAAATGCTATTATCAGCAGCAATCAGTTCCTTAAGACGCATTTCCCCATGGCCACAGTTCCAGAGGCACCTCAAAGCAATTGACTTTTCCAGTTTATAACGTAAATAACTTCAAACAACCCCCATGGACTACCCATATGGACTACCCTAAAATGGACTATGCCACTGACGTTAAGTCATTAGGGTTAGGAAACTGAGTGAATCAGGTTCCATTTAGAGTCCTTATACTGGGAAAACTGACCTGAAACTTGATTCACTCAGTTTTCTAACCCTAATCACTAGTCCATTTTAGGGTAGTCCGTAGTCCATGGGGGTAGTCCATGGACTGGGGGTCAGTGTTTTGTCCACTGACCCGTGTTAATTACCTTTGTATGCAAATCCATCAGCAACCAGTTTTGATTTTCGTTTAGACTGTGAGTCAATGTAGATATCGTCAGCACCTGCTTGGTTACAGTATTTGACACAACTGTGAAAGTCTTCCATCATGAAGTGAACTTTACAGAGAAGAAGTAAGGCCTCTTGTGTTCTTTCTGCCTGTTTACAAGAAGGAAATGTAACTGAATTGGACTGCAATTTCATTTGTTAATCCAACAACACATTGTACTGTCATAAAACCACCCATCTCTTTTTGGCCTGATGGTCTTATTGTTTTCCAATGTTTTTAACCTCTAATAAGCAACAACTTGACTCATGAAGTGGTCTCTGTTCACTGCATATGTACTATGCCACTCAGAGTATAACAAGAACTTTCAGTGACGACATGGAACCGTACTTTATAAACTGCAGGTCATAAATCATCATCCAAAAAACACATTATTGATACCTCTTCCCATAAGAAAACCCTTGTTTGTTGATTTTGGTAAGCGGCCACCTCCTGTAAGCGACCACTAAATCATCCATTTTCAATTGGGTGAACACTTATGGCAATATATTACATGTACTATACCTTTCCCAGTTTATCTTGAGTAACCAGTTTTGTAAGGTTTGTAACAGCATTCTCTAAATCTTTCCTGGTTTGCGTGGCATCAGTTGTTCCAAGGGGATGACCACGGAGATAAATTTCAACCTGTGATTCACTGATCAATAGTTTCTTGACAGCATCTAAACAGTGGAGTTAAAAATGGCTTAATACTGTACTGCCCAATTCAATAAATCAGGCACATGTTTGAATAAGAATGCAGTCAACTCCCAATAGCTTGAGCCCTTGCTAACTCGAACCAACTCAATTACAGTGTCCTGCCCTGTACCTTAATTAATCAAGCTTTGGTGAGAGTCCATGAGGTGAAGTGTGCACGATACTTGTATTCTGTTTCCATCCCATTTCCTTATTTGCTTATTTCCAGTTATTTACTTCGACCTCTCAATAATTCAAACTCCCCATAACTCAAACTTTTTTCTACCTCCCAAGAAGGTTTGAGTTATCAGGAGTTGACCGTATTTACCAAATAGAACCTTTGCGTTTCCATGTTCTCTGTGTAGGATGGAATTCTACAAAAATTGGGTTACTGGGTTTAACTGCAGAATACTCCTCTTACCCCTAAAAATAGGCAGACACAAAGGGTTCAAAAATTCAGCTTGTCCTTTGTGCAATTAACCTTGCACGCAGGCATTTTTAGGGGAGCTCATATTTCGTCCCTCCCCACAAACGCCTGCTTAACCGAGAACAATATTCCTTTCCCAAGCTTAGCCAATCACATGGTACTTTCCAAATTCTGGAAAGTTGACCTTGACCTCAGGGTAACCCTATAATTACTCAATCTGCATGAAACACCGGGAAAGATTTATGACCTCTGATTAATGTTAGACGCAGAGCTTCAAAAGTAAGATTCAGTCAGATTTAAGAATGCTCTGCGCACTGCACAACGTTACTGAAGGAAAAAAAGAAGGAAAAAGGTAACTCTGGAGTCACGTTTTTACACTGCCGTGAGGTTATGAGTCATGTTTAGCATGTCATCACTTTATTTCAAAACTGTTGATTGGTCACTTACCACACAAATAACACAATGGCAAAGGAATGTTGTTCTCGGTTGAGCAGGCATTTGTGGGGAGGGACAAAATACGAGCTCCACTAAAAATGCCTGGGTGGGAGGCTATTTCCAGGCCTACCAGACAGGACTTTTTTTAAGCCCTGATACACAGTCACTACATGCATGTCCCGGGGGGGGGGGGGGGGGGGGGGGTACTCCCATACATTACCTATACGGGTATGTGCCGCCCAACGGGGTCGTGATTTTGAAGCTCCTGATTTAGAACGGGGTATCCATTTCAGAGGCGTTTTCTAGAACGGGGTATAAAAAATTGTGGATCACGGCTTGATCTTCTGCTTAAAATTGTTACTGATTATGAAGAAGCATTTATTTGATGTATAAGTCAAACAAATAAAAAAGTATCTTTTTAAAAAAACAGGTCTTATTACAATTTACAGACTTTCTAGAACGGAGTATAAAAAATCAGCCCATTTCTAGAACGGGGTATAAGTTTTAGGGCGAATACTAGAACGGGTTATAAAAAATTGGCCCATTTCTAGAACGGGGTATCAATTTTAGGGAAAATTTTTTTTAGAATGGGGTGCCAATTTGGAGTCCCGGGCGGCACATACCCACCCAAAAAATACCCAAGTGCCCCCCCCCCCCCCCCCCCCGGATGCATGTACAGTATATCTGCATATTCAAGTCAAAATAGATGGTATTCAGGTATCCAATAAGCATGTAGATAGAAGAAGTACAAAAAAAGATACTCTGCACAAAAAGTATATCCATGGTGATGGGCAATCCTCTTTGTGTATTTTTCAATTATCAATTTAGTTTTAGATTTATCTCTGTTAGGAATACAGCTCGTACACGGTAACTGCAGTCACTACACATGTACACTGCTACCTAACTGTGATCTTGCAGCACATGGAACTTGGGAAATGAACGCACTGTCAGTTTAAACACAACAGCTACATTCTAGCGGCTATAGTTGCTGTAAATTCACATTAAGCTCAAAATAATTTTGTGACTGTGATCTCCAAGTGATGTTATCATGATCAACCTCAGAACTTGCATGACGCTTTCTACCACTTCTAAATCACTATTTTCGCCTCAGGCGCATACATTTTCTTTCATTTTTTTTCTGTCAGGTATTTGATAATAAGTCTCACCTACGCTGGATTCTGTTGTAGTTCTACTCGACAGTTGCTCCACCAGTTTCGGGGTAAGCTCCCATTTTTCTTCCCATCGCGAGCGTTCTATATCGTTTTCTAGGCTTGTCTTTGATTTTCGAGCCATTTCCCTTTTAAGACTGTCACCCAAAGGTGTCCTTCTTTTTAACGAAGATTACGCAGAATCGACAAAATTAACATCCTGGACGGACTGAAAGAATACACAACAGCCAAGATTTATCTTCAGCTGTTTTTGCACGAGAAGCGTGAAGACTGGAATCTAAGGAGCAGCATTATGTTATGTCGGTTATGTAAGACACATGAAAAGACTCAAGCCGAGGGGGCAGGCAGCCTATGAAGGACTCTCCGTTCTTACCGAACTGCTCGATCTCGTAACGAAACTGAAATTTTCTTCATTATCGCCGCTAGAGATCAAAGAAAAAAGGCCTAAAAGAAGAAAGGAGCACTGAGATAAACTTATCCTGATATACTTCAATGCTAATGACCTTTTTCAGTTTAAATATGCGTACATAAAGTATAAACATTAACCACAAGGGACTACAAAGGACCGCAAACGAATATGCCGAAGAACGTAGGATCTACAAAGACCTGATCAGTAAGAATAATAATGTAGACATACACCGTGTATCACGTAGTACGATCAGCATTGTAGTATTCTGCTTGCAGAATTTAATATGTCTACTCTATGCGTACATACTTATAGTCTGGACTGGAGGCCCGGGGGGGGGGGTACTCCCATACATTACCTATATGGGTATGTGCCGCCCAACGGGGTCGTGATTTTGAAGCTCCTGATTTAGAATGGGGTATCCATTTCAGAGGCGTTTTCTAGAACGGGGTATAATATTTCGAATGCACAAAAGCTCCAGTTTTGTAAGCAGCCATTTGAAATTATTCAAGGTCAGATTACGTTTAAAAATATGGGTCAATGCGTTAACAAGCAAACTGTTGTACTCTTTGCACCTTAGAACGGAGTATAAAAATTGGCCCATTTTTAGAACGGGGTATCAGTTTTAGGGCGAATTCTAGAACGGGGTATCAATTTTAGGGGAATTTTTTTTTAGAACGGAGTGCCAATTTGGAGTCCCGGGCGGCACATACCCACCCAAAAAATACCCAAGTGCCCGCCCCCGGGACTGGAGGATCCTTTGAGGTCACGACAATCCCGCAACCGGAACTTCTGTCATCTGTATCTTTACTTATCATCCCGAATACCATTTTCTTTTCCAATACCACATCCCGTGCGAAGATTTTGGGGAATCCCGCTTGCCGAGTTGTGGTCAAATCCTGTATCCCTTCAAGAAATTTTGCGTTTTCTGGAATCTCGTAAAAATCCCAGATCCCGAGAAAACCCTTCCAGATCCTGGATGATTTGTGAAATGGTAAGCTTGCACCCCAGATGAACTCCTTTTTTGGCTTATTGGCGTCATTTTTATTTTCTTCCCGTGATTGTTCTTGACAGTGAGTTGTGCCGGACTGAAGCCTTGGAAGTCTTGGAAGGGTTTAATCACGCGGTTAGAAATCTCACGCAATATTAAATTTGAAGTTATGGGAGAAACCCCCCCCCCCGGGGGGGTACTTTAGGAATTTTGGGGGTGGAGATGGGCCGCTGGAACCCTGGAACCGTAGCCTATACCAGAGCTCGTTCAAGTGAATTTTGCTACCCTATACTAGACTAAACTCCCACAATCCCTCCCCCCTATCCCAGAGTAGCTGTTTTCCAGAAACTACTGAGGTCACAAACACAGTCCAGCCAAAACAAAACCGATTTGATTTTTTCATATTTTTGAGTAGCGATTTTTGAGAACGATTTTTGAGAACGATTTCCCTACTGTAGACTAAAATCTTCAAACAACTGATCAGTTTCCTGGAAAATGATACCCTTTTTTAGACCTAAACTCTCTGGTTTATATACCCTATCCCAGAGTAAACTGCTTGAAAACCATACCCTTCACAGCGACACATATATGCCAGTACCCCCCTCCCCCCGCCCCCCTCCCCGGGAGAAAACCCACTACAAAATATACTTTAATAAATCATTCTGCAGGAAAGACTAAAAATGATAGAGAACTGATTGCATCGCCACAAATCATATATAGCTTAACCAATTCCAAACCGAATTTCCGGATTTTCCTCGTAAATGGTAAATACCCCCGGTTTCATCACCTGAGTTCATCATCTAATAATCTTTAAAAGCGAAACTCCCTCAATAACAAATTGATTAGTTTTAATAGAAGAAATAGGGTTTTATTTCAAATTTAGAGGTATACGAAGCTCTTGCGATTAAATTACACGTAGATCGAAATGGGCCTAATAATATATTTCATATAATATGTTGTACGTGAAAATACAACTAACAAAAAAAAACTACAACACTTGAACAACAACAAACAACTTTAACAGGTCACACTGTGGGTAACTTCAGCGTCTCTCTGAATTGAACAACCATGTACGAACGAGCTTTCTTTTACCAGTTTATAGCGACAAATATTTACAAGGTCTATTTACAAACCAAAAAGAGTGTTGGGTTAAAATTATTCTGCAATAGAAATGCTTTTCCTTAAAGAGAATGTGTTCCGTGCAAATCAAATATGATTTTGTATGTTTACTTCTTCATCATCCTTATGAACTCTGCAAAGATAAACAATAAAATCAAAAGAAAATGATGATGATGATGATGGTGGTGATGATAATGATGATGATAGTCCTGATAATGATATACAGTCGACCCCCGCTTTACGGGCACCTCATTATCAAGGACAGTTTTCTGTGTCCCTGGCCAATGCCCTTACATTTTCTCTAAATTCAACCCGCTTAATGCGGCACTTGTTTCTTGCCAAATCAACAGATTTTCATGGAGAGTCAACCTCGCTAATGTGGACTCGTCATTGTCACTGTGAGCTGTAATAAACCTTTTGTTTTTTTTAAGATTAAAAAAAATCTTCATTTGAAAGTATGCCGATGTTCCCAGCACTTCAGTACACCAAATAGTATGAATTGTGGACGTCAATTTCGGACTATTTTGCATCAAACGAGTTATGCGGGGAACGATTTTGATTAAGCAGTCTGAAAATGAGTGATTTTTTCAGTGTTTCGTTGGATTAGCCCACGGAATGACGCCGTTTAGTTAACGTTAGAGATGTTGTTTTACTTGTCATGACAATTTAATTTTAGCTTGCATAGCCCGCGGAATCGTTCGTGCGAGGAACGGTTTGGCAGTAGAGCTGCGAAGCCTTTCTCACCCTTTAAGCTTCCCCTCCAAAACTCTCACACCCGCAAAAACAATTCAAGCGTAAAAAATTATAATAAAGGTCGTCACTACTCGCCTTCATAGTTTACTCTGCCATCACCATCCAAGTCGACTTCTTTCATCATGTTCTCTACCGCAGCCTCAGTAATCTGTTCACCAAGGCTGATCATGACGAACTTTAACTCTCTCTTGGATATATACCCATTACAGTCTCGGTCAAACATTTGAAAAGCCTCTCGCATGTCATCTTCAAACGAGTTTTCACCCATCCTGCTCGCCATAACTTCTAGGAACTCTAAAAAATCGATCGTCCCATCGCCTAATCAAAACAAGCATTAACAAGCGTTAACAACAAACAAACAAACAAACAAAGAAGAGCAAAAAACAAAAACAAAATGACAAAACAAGTTAAACAGTTTTACAGTAAAAGATCCCGTAAACGTTGTCACTGCACAACAGGTTTAGGTAATCTTTTTCACATAATTTCCACAACTGTTTTAGGACTAAGGGGTTTCTGGAAAAATACTCTAATGCTCGTTAGTGTGCAGGTTTAGCTTTAGCTGGGCGCAATTGTTTCCGCAGTGGTTGCAGTTAGAATAGTGTTCAATAAGTGATAAAAATCCACTAGAGCACAGACCTTTAGATTTAGCTGTAGATTCGAGGACGAGTACGAGTAGGAGAACGAGATTGACTTTAATTGTTGTTGTTGTTGTTTTTTTTTTTTTGCGTATCCTCCAAAAATACACATACCGGAAAACATCACTGTACTTTTTTCCACCGGAAGTGAAGTAGGTTGACCTAGCTTCGCTCCCAATCGCAAAATGATGAAACTTGTAACATTTGATAACTTGTAGAATCAGATGACGACGGCTATCACGTTTTCCCGCCAAAATCAAGATGGATCAAGCGGTGGCTGGCAACGGCCTTTGATCTTGCCGCTTTTCGGTTTCCATGATCGCCCCAGTTAAAAATCTGTCAATCATTCGAGAACTGTAGCGAGCATGCTCGAAACGTGCTGGGAACAAGAAGTTTGTCTTCGCAGCGATTCGACACTGTGAAAGGAATTCGCTTTTGGTCCTGTTGGTCGTTGCTTTCTTTGCTGTAACCAATTTTTTTTTCGCGGTAATGTGGAGCTTACGTTTCTCTTTCTTCTGGTCGTGCTTTTGTCCTTTGCGGTTTACTACGCTAAGAACGAGACCAGTGAACATTGATCATGTAAACTCGGTTCCAGACCTTGCTGCCAGCTACCTCTCGAAAATATCGTTCTCGTATTCTCCCCTTCTCAGAATCTAAAGGCCTCTAATTTTAACCCCCAAAACGACGATTGACCCCGCACCGGAATCCCCCCGCACCCCGCCCCCTCTCCTGAGTGTAAATGTGTCTAAGTCTGACTAGTTACCATCTTGATCAGCTTGTTGAATCATGGCCTCCACTTCACGATCGCTTGGTTTCTGACCCAAAGATCGCATGACGTCGAAAAGCTCGTCGGCGGTTATTTTTCCGTTGCCATCTTTGTCAAAAAGTTGAAATGCTTTTCGGAAGTCTGAAATGAAAAATATCAACAGGGTTTTGCCCGCTCAATTGTGTTCATATTTCAAGATAATGTTAGTATTTGATATAGTTTATTTCAGTTTGGGACATTGAAGTCAAGTCAAGACTCTTACCTTCTATCTGTTGCTCTGTTAAATTAGAAGCCTATGAAAAATATAAATATTGATTCTGATTAGGATTTTCTAGGATTTCTAGGATTTTCCTCCTCCACCTCTTTAGAACAATAACAAAGGCATATCATATTTTTTCTCGGGAAACTTGGCCATTCGTATTTCCTACATTTTTTATACCCTTAGCCCTGGGATTATTACCTATTTAGTTTATAGTCAAGGTAGCTCAGTGCTCAATGTTTCTACGGGTCTCGTATCAGTATCTGAGTTTTTATGCCTTTTTTATCAATATTCATTTGCTAAATGGAAGTATTTCCAAATACATGATGCTTTACTGGCTGCCTGTCTTTTCCCTTGAGTTGGGATATCAAACTGGAGCAACAAATACAAAAACAACCAATAAACAGAGAAACAAATGTCAAATACACTTCAGTTACAGTTACGTTTACTTAGGTTAGCCAATTCTTGACAGGGTTGCATCACAACAGCGAACAGTCCCACCCTCCAAGGTAGATAGACCACCAGGCACCGAACCGGGGAACACGTCCCCCACTCTTAAATAACGAACAGACAGTGCCCGGTTCTTTCGTCCCAAAGAATGTATTTGTGCAAGGGTTATGAGGCGGGGCCTACGGTTTATCATCCTTATCCGAGAAGACTTGAAAGTCTGACCGCTTGCAGGGGCTTCATTGGATCAATTAAAAAGAAAGAATATCATCAAAATCACTGAAATCATACATTTCTCAGAAAATTTGCCGGTCAAAGAGGAAATTAAAGGTGAATTTTGTTCATCTTAATATGTATTTAACAATGCATTCATAATTGGAGAAGAATTACACTTTCTTAATGATATATAATCAGTTCTATTGTTTCGTGCTTTGTGCGAAATTCTCGTGAAAGCTGGTTGTTTGATCGGTGCGACTAGTTTCAGTAGTCAGAGTATCCTCAGCGACCATTTTAAGAATTTTTCATAGTTACTTTAACCTTACATTCACTTATCCTGAAAAAATATTCCAATTTGATTTCTTTACAGCGCCCTAGGGCATAAAATATCTTTTCAATTTTTGCTGTTACCGCCAATGTTATTCGTAGCTTATTTTCAAAAGCAAAGGAACACACGGTTTTAATGTTAAAAAGAACTAGAGTCTTGTTGTTCTTAGTTTGCCTGAAAAAAAGCCGCAGCTGCTCAGGCTATAGCTAGAATCTTAGAATGTTCTCGAAATTCCTTATCTACACTCAGCTGGGTACGCTTCGTACAGTATTTGTGTTTTAATGGCTTGGGTAAAGTACCCATATCAGCCTCCAACCCTTAATTACCGTTAGCCACAATGCCTATAAAAAACATCACTTTTTAGTATTTAGAAGAATTACATTCGGAATCAAAACATTCTGCACTTGTTTTGACTCGATCGGAGAAAATACTCGTCTCTAATAAACGAAGTCCGTCGAGAAGTTTGTGATAAAGCTAATAAGAAATAAACGCAATTTTTGATGATATAAAACCGGGCTTCGACGATCGACCATCATCATTTCGAGTCCAACTTTTAACAATACGGAAAAAGCTTTAAAAACCTTCTAGTTCTCAAAAATTTCTTCTTATACAACATGGTTTTTTGTTCCCATTACTAAAAATATGAGTTTTTTTCACCAATAATTTATTTTACACTTTGAAAATTTTATCTCAATATAAGGGCCCAAGATGAAAACGCTGTATTTTAATAACTTACCATAATTAGTTATCCGTTAACACTACTGATGGCTTTTTTTCCCGCCTATGCTTCTCGTTCACGGTTGAGTTTCACTTATTACTTGTGAACTTCAAATGACTTCGAGTGCGGGAGTTCAACGATTGACCCGAGTACTCTTGGAAAAGGAACGCACAAAAAAACAGTTCGATTGATGTATTGCTATTCCAATTCCGGAACAAATGCTAAATATATTCCAGAAATTCTACTCCAGGGAGCAGGATGTTACGAATAAAACGGAATATTGACGTCATGCGTCGCTGCCGATTTTCAGTTGTTAAAAGACTCTTAAAACAACAACGAAATTGGCGTACCCGGCGTCCCCAGTGACGATAAACGACTAAAAGCACACGAAGAAAACTAGGCATCCGATAAAAAAAAATTACCACTGGAACAAAAAAAAAAAGTTCTACTATATTTCCTTACACTGAAAGAAAGCGAGAAAGCTATCCCTGAATTTGTCAAATAGCATTTACTAGTTCAGCTTTGCTGAATGAGAGTTTAGGCGAGCTCTATCCTTGATTTAGTTTAACAAGTTGCAACTTGTTTGAATGAGCAACGAGAGCTGAAACATTTGTTTGATCGACAAGTATTGAACTATGTGTCTCTGCATTTAAATGCGAAGAGTTTTCTACGCTTTTAAACACGTCATTCTCCAAAACACGAGGCAAAATGTCGTCTGTACGAACGACGACTTCTGTCAGTCTAATTTCCCTTTTACTGTTCCTGAGTCAACAGTTGACGCCTGTTCTGAATACAGAAAATTCGTGTTTTTTTCGAGAGCACAGAATAATCCAGAAAGGTGTTTCAAACTCAGAAGTTGCCCTTAGGCTATCGTTTGGCAGATGTTCATTGAATTGCAAGCTAATCATGCTAATGGGTATCACGCAGAGCTTGTTTTGTAAAAGGTAATTAGAGTCAATTTAAACACCTCCTGGGTCGCATTATCCATTTCTCTAACTTTTAATCCGGGGCATAGGCTAACAGCAGGACTGGAACCTGGACTCTGGACTGGACTCTAAACTCTACTTTATATATGTTCGTGTTACCGTTCAAATGAAACCTCCCAGGCAGCAATTTTGAGTATTCGTTTCTTAAACGGATTTTGCAAAATTTTGGTGAGGTTTTTTTTTATCTTTGCCATTACCTGACTAACAACAAGGCACCCCCAAAAGAAGTATCGAAAGCTAGGTAACTCATGACCACGACAGCCGAGGAGGAGCTTCCCGACTTCCAACTTTCAACGTCCGACTTTCGATTTGCGATTTCCTACTTCCAACTCTCGATTTTCAATTTCCGACTCCTGACTTCAATCTTCTGACTTCCGACTTCCGGCTTCCAAGTTCCTACTTCACAATAGGCTCGATTTCCGCTGCACGAGTGCGTGCTTATTGCAAGGACCAATCAAAATGCACCATTTTCGAACAAGCTAACGGGACCAGGGATTGACTCAGAAGTCATGCCTCAGCCATCCCATTATATAGCAATTGATGAGAATACTGTCGCACCACCATGTGCGACTGCCTCCCGCGTCGTAAGCCTTCACCTCCTATATAAGCGACCACCAATCTAAAACACCAAAATTTTCCCAGTCAAAGCCTTATAGTTGGAACCTCTCATAAACGGCCACCTCTTGTGAGTGACCGCAACCATTTTTAAGGTTGACGGTTTTAGAAATTTAAATTGCTTTTAACACGGCTCTTCTAAGCGACTGACCACCTGATACAATCTTCTGATCTTTGTGTAAGCGGTATCGTAAATCTTATACTACGCCTGCAGGCCCGGATCCACACCGGTTTCCACCGTTTTACGGAAATCGGTCAGATTTTTCATAAGAAACTTATTTTTAATAATAATAGAACTTTCCAAGTTGAAATCTTGAAAATGGTCTGGACAAATGTTTTCTTTTTCCAATTTCTGGGAATTTGATGCGCCCCCAATGAATCAGAAACCCGGGAAAGCGAACTTTAGGGAGTTAGTATCCAAAAAAATTCCCGGGGGTGCATGTCCCCGGGCTCCCCTAGAAGCTTGCTCTCTCGGCCCCTCGTTTAGGAAATCGGTCAGTATTTATCCTAGATCCGCGCCTGGCCTGACTCAGAGTAAGAGAAGAACTTTTAGAAACAACATGGATACAGATTTCATGCTATACATTCTCTCAAAAAAAGTAGATGACTCTTCGCATTTTGGGTGGTTGCTAACCTGCAATATGTAGGATTCGAAACTGCGGTCTCGCATGTTAACTTTGATATAGCTACATATATTCTGTAGTTGTCGGAGGGGGTCAGTTGCTCGATTTGAAAACAAAATAATTGCCAAATGGTATCCCTGCTTTAACTTACAGTCACATTTATATACAGCAATGCAGCAAGTAGAGAAGATGGGAAGTGAAAATTCGGAATTCCGAAGTTAGGTGGAAGTCGGAACATGGACTTGAGTTTGAAGACGGTAAAGATGAGTGAGTGAGTTTAAAGATAAGGATACCTCGGGTATGATTTTCAATAGTATGTTTAAATAAAGGTAATGTTATGTTGTGATGTTATGTGTAATCCTATAGGACTGTTTTTATAGTGAGAACTTTGCACTGTCGCTCGAGTCTTTCCTTTCCTCAGCCTTTGCTTTCTTTCATATTCAGTTGAGTTTCTTTCTGAGCCTTATATCATTGTCTACCTAGTTAGTGCTTGCTTTAAAAGAGGCAGAGTCGAAAAACGAGTAGGCAACTGACGACATTTGTAAAATCATTTTTAATCCGAGAAGAGTTAAAACCGCATATAAGAAACTACAGATTAAGGACATTACCGGGCCAAATAAGCCCTGTAATTACGTTCCACGTAAAGGATCACTCGTAGCCTGTTGCCGAAAATGAGGGTTGCTTACTTTGAGTTTTTTTTAAGAAAATGAGAAAGAAACGGCGATCTACGCCCCTGTTATTCCAGCATTAGCTGCGTAAAAAGCCATACTGATACGACATGCGTTTGTTTTTATAAGGTCTTTAATTATGTTTCTCCTGGTTATCACTTGTAATTATTTTGAGTCACTTCATTGTTTCATTGATATTCTCCACCGTTTTAACAGACGTTAAAAGGAAATCCAGTCTAAACGTTTTAAGTTTTCTCTTTTTAATTGCTACAAATGAATTCTGTTCAAGTCCTTTTAAATTCAAAACGCGTATCAATGTTTCCTTCCGGTCAGTACGTGAAGCTCAGGTATATCAGCAAATATCAGACTTATACCTTTTTAAAATATTAACGTGACACCTGAGTGGTATCGGTCATAATACATAACTACGTCGCCATGTCAGCGATGAAACCTGCCAGGTTTACGGTAAACATGACATTACTCATTATTTTTCAAACTGCTATGCGTAAAGATCAACCTTATCAGAAAGTTTGTAAGGAATTTTTTTGTCGCAGATTTTGTCTTTTACTCAGAGTTCCAGATCACCTGGTGCTTATTTCTCACTTTTTGTTTAAGGGCGAAATCAGCTATTGGGCGACCATTTAAATTAAACCTCTTGCAGTACTTTCACACAATTCTGTCATTTTGTTTTTGGTATTTTACAGCATGAAATTTGGAATTTTTTCAAAATCTTGCTTTTTGCCCTCGGGAGTAATCTGATTAATATAATTTTGATGTACACTGGGTTTTCGATTTCCCTTCTGCTGCTATGACATTTTTGTGTAATTTGCGCGTAACTTAGAAACAGGTATTTCCTTAAACAGGTCACATCTAAAAAAGCGACGGATATTTTCTTTTAAAAAATGGTGTTTATAATCCCTTGTTAAACTGGCTTGTAAACCACTCGGATTTTATGTCACGATAAACGATGATACAAGATTTACAGTTTTGTTAGAAGGATACTAAACTTATGAATTTACTAGAAGCAAGTGAAGCTCGATATCGCAACTGATATTACGTTATAATGACTGTATTTTAAACTCACTTAAAGTTATAAGCTAACCTTAAAAAATAGCGATAATCTTAAAGGATTTCCAATAAAGAAATTTTCACTGCTGAAGTTTTGCCTTACCAACGTTGGAAACAGAAAGTTTCTCCCTACCTTGTTAGTCATGTTGCAAGGACCACTTTACAACTGGCATGAATATTAAATACAGCGCAACTCAATCGACACCTTTATACACGAGAGTTAATATATATCCATTACGAGGGAAAGCTTATGCAAAGTAATCATTACTTCTCCTTCTAATGATATGACAGTGAGCTGAAAGCGAAGTCACATTTGAATTATAATAAATTTCCATTTGTAGACAGCAAAGCTGAAATCGGAATAAATAATTAACGTTACGTAAAGTTAATAATTACTAAACCCGAAAATTAGCTGAAATTTTGGAACGTGAGTTGTATATTGGGACGTCACTTAACTGCAGGTGGTAATCCAGTGCATGCTGATTTCTTTTGTTTTTGCAGGTAGACAAAAATGGCACAAACGAGAACGAACTGTTAATGAAATCAGTACCTAGAAGAAACTCTTGAGTAGAAAGACAGAAGAAAAAAATTCAAAATAAACAACAGATCACAAAAGAACTGTTAGATGCCTGCATTTAATTCAGAACAACTTTGAAATTTCCTTGTACTATGTCACGAACCATGATATTGCTTGGAAATCGTACGCGAGAAACCTATTTTTTACCATGATGTTGAGGCGCACAATATCAATTTTGTTTTGCAGGGAAATGGCTCCAGTACAACCGTAGTACAAGCAGTACAAGGTTAAATTCCGCTGTTCGAAAAACCCTTTGCAACAGACAGTTTATTTTGCTCCAGGGAAGTTCTTCTCTTGAATTAGCCTGTTCCAGGTGTTCAGCGTTTTCCCGGTGTACAATTTAACTCGCTCCCCACTGACCGCCGCGCTCTGCTATCTGAACGCCTGCTACTCTTGAATTAGCCCTTTTTACACCTTCACTGAAAAAGACACTTACTATTTCAAACGACTCCTGATTAAATTGGTGTTTGATTTTGTTTAATTATTTGAGTGGGCGAGAGTTTCCTTCAGTGTGTGCAGGCCCAAGTTACAGATTTACCGTTTTCAGCAAAACTGGTTCCCACATCATACCAAATGCAATAGCGAAATCAAGCATTGATTAAAATCGAGACTTTTTCGAAGAGGTTGTTAAAAAACTGTATTTGTGATTTAACTGAAATCTGATAGATGAAAAAGTTCGCACTTTATGTATACAGCACAAGTTTGTCATTACATTAAAGTCAGTCGTCATTTTTCATTCTTACCAGTGATTTCATGAAAAAAACGTTGGCTGAGGAAATTGCAGTTAAGAAAAAGAGCACAGAAAGGAGCTCTGCAATTTGAAGTCTGCCTGGCAGCCGTTTGCGGAAAGGGCAGAAAAAACAAGGGCGGGATTTAATTCAGGGAGAATAGAACTACGTGAGTCATCGCCCGATTTCTTTGAATCCTTTGGAACGCCTGCCATTCAGGCTATGTAATTTGTAGTCTTTGAAAAATTAAAACCCACGCGTTTGTTTTAATTTTGTGATTAACTGTCAATAGTGAACTGATGGTTGAACCCACTCAAATATACAATTATAAGACTGTGTCAGTTATTTCGACCCCAAACAGTGCGAAAATAACTCATTTGCCTAATACAATTGGTCAAAAACTGAACTAAACAAAACACGAAATTAAATTTGACCTTATCTAAAGGCTACTCCACGGTTAATAACGTGCCTAACATACTATCATGCACGATCATATCGTTGTCGCGGTCACATTGTTAAAGCCAGTTTTACAAGCTGAAGCGACTTTCCTTGTGCTATCCAGTTAGTCGTATTTCAGGTTTTGACTAATGAAGCTTCACCTACAGACTTTAAAGGTTTCTTGACTTTAATAAAGTGTTCATTAACTGCTTCTTGGAGAAAACAACTTTGTACGTCATATAAGCAGATACATGGTTGACACCTCTAGGATGACATCATCTTTACGAATTCTGAAAAAAGATTGAAACGATACAATACCAGTGAATAGCAAATGAGCTCGACTAAAGACAATTTTATCAGCTATGGCACTGCAAAACTATAAGTCCTGAAACTTTGTGCGGGATCTAAAACTCTCCTTCAACTGAATAATCCGTCCAATGGGGGGACCCCGATGAAGAGAGACCCTTAATTATGATAACTATTCAATCAAAACACCTCTCCCTTTCTCATTGGCTGATCCTAGGTCCCCTAGCCTGTGTACAGCCGGGGAGGGGGCGTCTGTACTCAGGCTAGGATCCCCCTCCTCCCGCTAAAAATTTTTGGATTATCGACGTCGTGTGAAGACAGAGGGGTGGCAGTTCAGGTTAAGAGAAGAGCGGAAGACGTCGCTCGCTATGCGAAAACAAAATGTCCGAATTATTTATTCATGTTTATTGCCTAAAAAATGGATAGAATGTACAAAACACCAGAATTATGTTTTTTTTCGACTTTTGACATGGACAAGTTAGCGAAAATCCGCCACCACCACTGCAAAAAGCGCCTTAAAATTAGTAAAATTGCCCAATTTGAAAGTAATTTGCTAAAACCTTACGAAGATATAGGTCCGCAAAGACGAAAAATTTTACACACGTTTCATGATGGTGGGGAACATACAACTGAATCGCAACGTTGCGAAGCTACTTCTTTTCTCACTCCCAGACTTCGCGCGGACAACGGGCCAAGAGAGAACGCCTAGGGACTAGGCTGACTTAGGACGTAACACTTTCAAATTTGGCAACTTTAGGTATTTTTTAAGGTGCTTTTTCCATTGGTGTCAAAGGTTTTCCCCTAACTGGTCTACAGGAAACCCTGTACTAAGCGATCACTCTTTGGGAATAGCTTACTGAACGCTTCATACAGGCTGATCGTTTAATACAGGTTTGACAAACGTGAGAGTTATTCAAGAAGATAATAGCCTGTGCCAGGCTCTCAGATAGTATAGTGCGGATGTATTAAAACGAGCAAAGCGACTTGGGAAAACCGGGGTGGAACTGGCTAGGAAAATGAGGGTAATCAAAGAGCGAAATATCTATCCCACGACTAATTGACCTCCACCTGTTTCCGTCTATTCTTGGGCCAAAAAAAAAGTTAAAGAACTCTTGACGCCATAAACAGTACGACCTGTTGCACTAGTAGGATAGAGGTGAAGACAATGAAAAATAATTCATTGGGACCTCGGGAAAGGTGACCGCGGCAGTTTAATAAAGGTCGCAGTTTTACAGTAATTAAGAGAAATGATTTCCGGGACTTTGGTAAGTGACCGCTTAATAGAAGGTGACTGCTTAACAGAGGTCCGCTTAATACAGGTTTGACTGTATGTCGAAAGTTAAAAAAACCGTGGAAGGGTCAATTCGAAACGGTAACTAAATTAGAATCCGGGATCTAAGCCGTTCTTCAGCACGCCTGACGCCTGGCGCCTGGCTCAGCCGGGATATAACTGAGTAACGGCTCGCAGTGAACCGTTACTTTAATTCATGCATTTTACCGAAATGCGCATTTTTTCCCCTGTCGAATTTAGTTCGGCTGAAATAAAGATAATCAGACTATTTGAATCAATTCAGACGGCCAAAATTAACTTGAGTCAGCCTCAATTAGAATTCGATACGGCTCATTTGAAGTATAGCGTCTGAACCGGGTGTTAGAACTTCGTTATATTTGGGATAAACTGCAAAACCGCACAATATAAAAATAACTCACGGGGGTGGAATTCTGCACACTGAATTGTGTTAAAGGTTAGATTATCCTAATCTGTTTTTGTGATGAAAATTTTCAGTTTGAACGTGAAGTGGCAGCGAAAATCTTTTCCACGCCCGACATTTAAAAAACACTGTGCAAATTTATTTCTATTTCATTCAATCAGACCCTGAATTTTAATTTGTGGTTTATTACCTTCAAGATCAATTTGTCCATCTCCGTTCAAATCCGCTGCTCTTAAAATTTCTTCAACTTCTTCTTCTGTAAGCTGCTGACCAAGGTTCATCATGGTCCATTTAAACTCCTCTGAGCTGATGAAACCATTTCCGTCCACGTCAAAGACTTTAAACATGTCTCGAATCTCTTCCTCTGTGTCAATTTCCTTCATTCGTTTGTCCATCAGATGGAGAAATTCCATAAAGTCGATGATGCCGTTCCCTTTAAACAAAAGCGGCAATATTCGCTAAATCCATCGATAAATACGCTGAATCTTAAGCCCCGTCCACACGAATCCGGAGATTTTCGAAACCGCACGTTTTGTTACCCGGATTCGTGTGATCGGGCGCTAAAGCATTTTGGAAAGCGGTTTGAAAATCATGCTGTTTTCGTGAGCCGAATCCCGGGGAGGGGTGCTAGGTTTAATTTTTGCTGGGTATGATCCGCTGGCCTCTCAGAGCCCCTACTCCATTACAGTCTATTCTGTGTCCAATTATAGACCCCATCTCAGTCACTTTTAGGCAAATGTAATTTTCACGATCCCAACTTAGTCATTTTCTACTTATGTATCTACCTTATATTGAATATACAAACATTCCGGTACATTTGCTAATCGTAAATGTGAAGAACGTTCTTACCCCAAAGATCCATTAAAAATGTAACCCCATTATAGTCAATCCAGTGGTGAAAATGCGACCCCCATCCAGCGGCACATCCCCATTAACCTCTTTTAAGCAAGTACCCCCCCAACCCCGGCCCGCCCCCTCCCCGGGAGCGGATTCAATGGTTTCGCGTGGATGGAGGGTCGATTCATGTAAAAAACCCTGAGGTTTCAAAACTATACTAACTATTCTAGACGCTGCCGTAAAGGCACCAGAACACGGTGGTATTTACTTCCTCACTTGCTTTCTCTCTCACTCATTTTAAATAAAGTTCAACACTCAATGTACAGCGGTGTAGTAAGAAACTATGCGATTGAAACAAAACAACAAAACCAAAAAACGCGAAACAACAACAACAAAAACCAGTACAGTCAGTACAGTGCTACATACAGCTAGTAAACGAAACTTAAAAAATCATTAATAATTCATAAAGAAAAAGCAAAGAAATTAATGTTCGGTGAGTGTCTTTATATCTGATTAAGACGCGGCTAAACTTTACGTCCAATTTTTTAGACCAAAATAACCCCAAATCTAAATCTATTATTAAGTGCAAGAAGGAGCTGATCCATATCAGTGATTTTGAAGCCGTTCAAAAAAAGTCGCATCGCCTTGTGTTTTTAAACCTGATAATACACTCCTGCTCGTTTTTTAAACAGTACAACAAAAGGGGGTATAAAACCGACAACATGTGTATAATTACCGTCCATGTCAATTTCCCGGATAATCTCTTCCAGTTCCTGCTCGGTCGGGTTTTCACCCAGGGATCTCATTAGCACCCCAAGCTCCTTTGTGTTAATGGTCCCATCGCCGTCTTTATCAAGGAGCGCAAAGGCTTCCTTGAAATCTGTCAAATAAGAACAAGGCTGACACGTCATAACTGAAAAACTTGAAACAACGTGACTTTAAAAAGTTGCTCAAGTTAATTACTGCTACACGGCAAGCGCTTTAATTTTCTTAGCCAACATTTATAGATTTTTAAAAGAGGAAAAAAAAAACACAAACAGCAGATAAACAAGAAAAACGGTTCAACACCCATACTTTGAACCCAAATCACGTGGACCAGTTATCATTCCTAGTTAACGGTAAGGCTTGCGCATCGATAGTCATTTAACAGAAAACACTTGAAGAATCATCACATTTTACATTGAATTTCTGGCGAGCAAAGATGAAATATCAATTATTGGTGTCAATAAGAAACTAATCGAGTGCTTCTTCACGTGATTCTGTTTATTTCGTTAACTTTGCAACTGTTGTCATTGTGTTGTTTACGTGGATGAAATAATAACGCTGTGGCCGCTCAACAGAACGCTATTGGCCTTCTGGGCTTTTAGAAGCATTTTTCTTAGGGTCCTGCAGGGATATTTCAATTGTTCTCTGCAATGTGAAGTAAATACTACAGCGGTAATCATTGACGATAAGTGCTCTTTTCACTCATAGCACCACAGTAGTATATTTTTTTTCAGTATCTCTTAACGAAAAAATTTGAGATATGATAAGTTCACTGGGCACTCTTTTAAACTCTTCAGTTAACTGGCTTCAGTAAGTGACTCTACGAAGCCAAACAAAAAAACTTCAAGCAAATTTCTTTTTGTAAAATGCTGAACGCAAATAGTAATATGTGAAAGTACAACTGCTAAAGAGGTTTCATTGATTGATCACACGCTCCATAGGACTCAAAAGTTTAAACCTATTCATACAGCTTCGCGAGGTGTTGCGATAAACGTATTTCTAGTTATACAACGTAATAGATAGGCCTATGTAATAGTTAGTAATGCCGAATAAGTTCCTTCTAAATGGTGGCTCTGTATCAGTCATGATCAGTTCGTCTACAAGGTCATGAAGTAGGATATCGGCATTGAAAACATACTTCGAATACAGATCTTACTAAATCTTTTACAATGATAACATAACTAGATAGATACAATGGAAGGATCTGAGAATGTGCCACTCGGGTCATTACTGATCTCACCTGCAATCTGTCCTTCAGTTAACGTCAACTCCTGTGAAAGAAAACAGACAGTGGGGCTTTTTACTTTGTTAGAGCAGGTTGAAAAAGTAAGGGAAAAAGTGTTATCACCCGAAATGATTTGTGATTTTACGCGCGATGTCTGTGCCTATATCTTCTAGAATGCCCTCACCGAAAAAAAAAATTAAAGGGTCATTGGGTTAGAGTAATGACGAACGTAGTTCTTAATTAACAACAATCTCATTTGGTAACTGCGCAGTGAACAGTATTAGCCTTAACCTCATCTTAGCAAGTAAAAAGCCTACATAACCTCATTACCTATCCCTAACAAGACAAAAATGAAGTCTTCGTGAAAAGAGTTCGTTAAGGTAGAGCCGGGATATGCGGTCGTTTTGCACACATTATCGATCACATGTATCTGTTCATTAGGTAGTCGTCGGAGCTCTATCTAAGGACAGAATCAGGGCAGTAAAATGAAAGAGAACCATACAGTAGTTCTTGATCAAGGTTAGCGAAAGCGAAACTGACAGCGGATCCGTGCAAACTAACAAAGTCTTACATGATTTGAGATAATTTTCCTGTAGACCGAAGTCGGACACTGATTCGTACTCGGGGAGAATTTACCGACGCATGAGTTAAATTGAGAATGTTTACTACAAGTTAAGATCTCAATGATAACAGTACGTTGAGTTATTCAGTTCAAGACTAGACCAAATTTTTTATACTATTGGTCAGACTTACCATGACACAAGCTGCTTGTGTTAGAACACAGTGTACCAGATGCTTTTTATAGTCTGTTGCTCCCTTAGATATCTTGCAACGAGTCTATCAATTGGCGCAACACAGCTGACAACACAAATGTCTGACTCCACTTGTATGCAGTCTTAGTCTTTTATCGCACGATCATGCTACTCGTGCATGCTTTGCGGACAGGGACAAGCATGAATGATCTGGTGAATCCAAGATACTTAAATCAACAATGATGTCATGCTATAATGTACGGTCTTCAGTAACTTGTTTATCTATTTTGTCGGTTAGAAGACTAAGTAAATTATTCAGTAGCCCTATAGGGATGCTTTGTTAAATTGATTTGAGATCATAACGAGAGTCCACATCACAATGGAAACAAGGAATTTATCAACAGAAAAGATCACAGCGAGTGAGCAGGAGCTGAGGGTATTAAAATTCTCGTAACACGTTCCCAGTGCAAGATAGCAGAGTCGAGGCTCCAGAAACGTCTTGGTGACGTCAATTGTGAGTTTATTTTGGACACGTTGCGGTATTTACAATCTGATTTCAAAACCGAAAGATCTTGTTTACTTGAGAAATCGAAAAAGAAATTATAAGCTCCCTAAAGCCGTATATTCTTTGTAATATATAGTCATTGCGCAGAGCTGATCCACAAATCTATAATTCACTTAAAGGAAGGCTTAGGTGATTTAGGAAAAGAAAAACAGAAAGCAAAACTCTTCTATCGAGCTAGCAGACTTATATTTACACAGCTAAAAAGGAACCATGACTGCATCACCTAAACCCAATCCACACCACTTTGAAAAGTCTGTGGTCAGCCCCTAGATTTAATGTTTTAAAAGCTGGTTCAGTTTAATTCACGAACTTAGGCAGCGGACAATTTACAGGTTATTATTCTACGTCCATATTTTTGGTTAAAGACCTAAATGACCCAATTGGAAGTTTTTTCGGAAAGCCAAACAAAAAAAGTCAAGATTTTTTCTGGAGCACCAGCATTGGTTGCCTCTAAACTGGCGGAACGTTCGTCACGACACGTGCAAATGTGTGCAATCTCAACTTCTGGAACCCTTATCCTCGCGTACAGTGTCTCCCCTCCCCTCCCCTCCCCTCCCCTCCCCCGGTCAATATTCAAGTCCAGACGTCATTATCGCCTCTTCACAGTATCTAGTTTGTCCGTAATCGATTTCTGACAACGCATCAGTAGGCAGTTGTTCAGGCAGTCCTGCTTAATGGTGCTTCTTAGGTAGGACTTGAGTCGTCTGAGGAGAGAAAATGTGCTCTCCGAAGTCGGTCTTTATAGTATTGTCAAATATATTCGGGAAAAGTGTTTTCGGCACCAAAAGGTGAGGTGGGGGGGCTACGGACCCCCCTGCCCCCCTGTTCCGCCGCCTATGGTTGAAACAGACAATGATAAGAATCAGAAACTAAAAATCCTTCTTCCTCGTTTTCTATTTTTACATTCTCTCCCTTTCGCGTTTTGCTGGCTCCTGTCGCTGTAAATGGCTCTAAGTGAGTTAAGAAATCGTCCAATGCTCGTGGAGAGCTTTGGTAATCAACCACAGCGCGTATAGATGTATAATGCGACTCAGGACTTAATTTTAACGGTCAAAAAGAAAATGATTTCTATTGTACCACAGTTTAAATCAAACTTTATTTGGCCTGATACTCGTGGTATTAAAGTTCATTATCTTCTTCAGTTCATGGTCATGGCTCTGATGTTCGGGATAGCATTTTCACGAATTCTACAAAAAAAAAAAACAATCAGTCGATTAATTTTTATTCATTCAAAATACTTTTCCATCTCTGATTGGCCAGCTTGGTTCAGCTGGCAGAGTGTAGGCCTGGTAAGCGGGAAGCCATGAGTTCCCCGGCAGGCCGGGCCAGGACCAGCAACCAGGCTTTTTTAAAAAACTTTTAAAATCCTTGGCTGTAATTATTAAATCCTTTCCTAGTGTAGATGATGATAGGGAGCTTAAGCAACAACGACGGCAACAGCTATGAAAACGTCACATGAAAATGTAATTTGCGTTGCCTCAAACTTGTCACGCTTGTTCCATCTCGTTTAATCCGTCAATTGTTGGCGAATGTTTTTGGAGTTGAATATTCTAAAGGACTGTATCAAAGTTAAGGAAAAGAATTCGAAAGGAAAATGTGTTGTCTTGTTTTCCCGTCCTCGCCGACAAATCATGAAATTAGGCATTTTCACGTCGTAGTCGTGCAGTGACGGCAACGAAATGCACAAAAAAGCGTGATGCACGTGCAAAGTTGTTGTTTTGCCAATCATGACGTTGTCGTCGTTGTGACACGGGACGATTCGCAACGACGATTTTGAGCGCAACACAGCATTACAACATTGTTGCGACATTGTTTCGAATGGTTGCAACATTGATCCAACATTGCTACGCTGTGTTGCGCTCAAAATCGTCGTTGCGAATCGCCTCGGGTAATTAGCGCCATTGGAAGAAAGGTGACGGTAAAAACCCTTGGCTGTCGTGCATAAGATCTCATTTATCTAAATTCTTCTGCTATTCATGCCCAGCGGAAAACTGGCACCATTTTTTGGAAGAAAAATACTAAGTTATAGGCTTGATGCTTTTTCCATAGTCAGATAGTTATACACGTTAACATTATTTTCTCAAATTGGGCAAAATGTAGCATCAAGAAAGGGGTGGGTGGGTAGTCCCCCAAGAATCTTGTACTGCCACAAACATACAAACCTTCGAAATTGATTTTTCCGTTCTTTTTAGTGTCTGCTTGACTAACAAGCTGGTCGATTTCTTTTCTCGTTAGCCTTTCTGGGATTCTGTTCAAAAGACACCGCAGTTCGTCGGCCTCCATAATGCCTTCCCCGGATTCATCCCAAATATTGAACAGCTCAAGGACTTCCTGTTGGGTTTCCTGTGCTATCTTCCTCTGCATCAATATGCAAAATTCGTTAAAATCAACAGCGCCACTGCCTTTAAAGACATGAAAAAAATTATAGTTAGTAATGTTTATACCACCGGTAATCTAATTCACCTATTTCACTTGGCAGAGCATCTGTTTAGTTCTTTGGCAAGAGCCATCTTGTTCTTTGGGCAGCGGCAACATTTCACCTTTTTTAGAATTTTTACTCCATCTTTGTCAACTGTTTTTTCTCAGGGCTTTTCTTTGCAAAGTAAACGATATCCGAGTCAAAAGGTAAATTGACAAACATTTGATGTGATTATCTTATGATCAAATGGGAGGGAAATTTAAAATATTAACCGCCTTCCTACAATCTGAACCAGGGGCACCCAACGACGCATTATCGTTTAAAACCACTTAAACACAATAGCATTGTATTTTAGTATTTAAACGGTACATATAGGCATATTTTTATGCCCTGAAAATTTTCATCTGTTCGGATTTCCTAGCTGAAAGTCTAGTGATCCAAAAATTATAGGGATCAAAACGTACCTCTTCGAAAATTTCAACCAAAGAAAAGGCTACCGAAAAATTCTAGGTGACCTTTTAAGGGTAAAAATCCGTTAAAAATGGGCAGTAATACCACTTTTTTAGATGTTCGAAAATCCTAGGAGGGGCAGGCAAGCAAGAAATTTTACAAAAAATGTTCCGAAAATTCTAGATCCCAAATCGTCTTCCGAACCGATATTTTCCGAAAATCATGTTGGGTGCCCCTAATATTTGATTTAGTAGTGTCTTACCATCCTCGTCCACTTCCTGGATCATTTCATGTAAGTCCTGTTGATTCGTTTTTATTCCCAAATTTTCCATCACAACCCCTAGCTCATCTGTGGTGATTGTACCATCACCATCCCGATCAAACAGAGAGAATGCCTCGCGTAATTCTATAACAAGGTAACAACAAAAGTTTAACATTGTGTAAGTAATATTTCAAATATCGTCCGAAGCATGTCCATAAGGGTGCCATCGTCGTTGAGATCTAACAAAAAAATACCTCGTGTAACAGTCACGAAGCAGTGTTCCGGTTGTCTTTCGCCCCAAAGGGAGTCCAAGATAGTCTTTATCCTGGATTGCACGCCATGGATTCCGGATCCTAGGTACTGGATTCCACTCTTTGTCAGTGAAACTTGGATTCTGGGTTCTGGAATCGTAACCGGAATTCTGGATTCCTTGTGCTGTATTCCGAATTCCACAAGCAAAATTTTCCCAGATTACAGATTCCAGATTCCAAAAGGCTTTCCGAATTTCCTTATGGGGCGATTTCTTTCTGCGGTCTGCCGCAAAACAAAACTTTTATATGTACGGAAACGAGACGTGTCAGTGGAAAGCACGATTTTTCAAGCTACAACATTTATAAGGAGCAGTAATATTCTTTATTACATCCACTTTGAAATCACTGGCTATCCGTGCAATCTGATTGGCTCTCAGCGGTGTGATTTATTCCTAAATCGCACCATTTTTTGCTCTAAATCGCATCTGTTCCAAATCGCGTCATTCATGTTCTAAATCGCATCATTTCTGTTTTAAATCGCACTATTTTTGTTCTATATTGCATCATTTCTGTTTGGAAATATAAAATGAGATGTAAAAGCAAGTTTGTTTCGGCTTTTTAACAAACCGGCTCCTGACTAAATTCTGCGATTTCAAAATGGAAGTAATAAAGTGGTAATTGAACTTCGTGTCGTGCAATTTTGGTCTGAAATCATACTTGTGATTTCAAATCGAACTCGCACTGCGCGCTCGTTCGATTTTGAAATCACGCGTATGATTTCAGACCAAATTGCACTCCACTCAGTTCAATTACCATTATTAATATTGACACTCTTGACTTGCCAGCAATATATTGCTCCCGAGTTCAAGAGGCCAGGAGACGTAACTGGCTCAAAATATCGAACTTTGGACATGTTGGAACATCTTAACTTTGCGGTTCGCTTCATTATTGACATCGTTTCTCAGATCTCATACGCAAGGGTTACATGTAAAAGCAGTTTTTACCTTTGACAACGTCAGGCGAAAGTTCACCCTGAAAAAAAAAAAAGAAAAAATATCCCTCAGGTGACAGAATTGTCGTTATTATTGACCATCATCAAAATAGATTGAACTTGCTTTTTTATTAAATTCATACGCGTACCACAAGTCATTAGCATAGGGATAATAAACATTATTACTTTAAAATGTTGATGATGTTGAATTTTAAAAAGTTTGGGTTTAGAGACTGGTAAGTCAGAAAGTAACTTGACTTATTTCCTCAGATTTAAGAAACAGACATACGCCTATAAACCTATATCTTCTGAATTCAAAAAGCTAACGTTTTTGCTAAATCAGAAAGAGTGCAGAAACTTGCAATTATCATTAGCAATCTACCATTGTTTAGCAAGTTTTCAGGTTCCATGACTGAGTTTTCCTACCATATCGCTAATCTTTCTTCCGTTGCTGAATCTTCGGACACTTCCCATGTTGTCCTCCAGCGACCTGTCTCGTTGCACTTACGGTTTATATTACAAAACGAGTCGAGAGTAGATAACTCGGTGTAATAAACCTCTTTAGTTGGTATTTAGTGGATATTGTAATCCTTCCTGGCCCATAAATTTTCCCAGAGTGACGTCAGTTATTGTTCGTTTTCGCTCGAACACAATAGGCCATACAATGAATACGAAGATTAATTCTTTATATCACAGGTAAACCAAGCAAATATAAAGTATTTGTAATTCAAATACGTGTAAAATTACAAGTATTAATATAGGCCCCGTCCACACGAATCAGAATATTTGTTTTCTGTTTGTATTTTTTTTTATTTCTTAGACAAATCGGCCTACCATCCACACAAAAACCATAGAATCCGCTGAACGAGAGCCGAGATTTGCAAACTCGTGTTGACGATTGAAACCGGCTGTGTTTCAAATGCCGTCTCAGCCTGCCCGGATTTGTGTAGGCGGGGCCATAGGCTCTAAACTGCTGGTTAGTTGAATAACAAAGTTTATCACTTGAAGTGATGTTTGTCAATCAGTAACGAAAAGAAACCCGGCCCCGACAAAAACTTAAGATCCTCTGGTTACAAGGGCATCGGGTCTAAAGTACAGAATGTCTCGCTCGTACATTCCAATGGCTATCTGATTTACATGCTATAATATCCCGAATCAAGGGCGTCGGTATCTCCGCGATACCGGTGCAGTACCAGAAAGAGCAACATCAAATAAAAAAACAGTTTTCAGGCAATCCTTAAAGCCCTTTCACTTGGAAATTTCCACGGAATGAGAGGGGTTTATCTTTCAAGAAACAATGGATAAACGTTTCTTGTGTAGATAGTGTATTTTTGCTTACTATTCTTTTTTTCCCCAGTGGTATCTTTACTAAAAAAATGCTGAAAGGAGTTTGGCGCTAGCCTCTCCTTTTTAATCTAAGATCTTGAGACATGTACAAACAACAGATTTTTGTAAAATCCAGCTAGTGGTCAATGGTGCGTCCTGATTGGTTGAGCTACTACTAGGCTATATGTTACAGCTCACTGGTAGCGAAAAGCGCGGGCTTTTTGACGGCAAAAAAGGATTAAAGTCTAGTTTTAACTAGCTAAAAGTTTTTTATTCTCGATATTTTTGACCAACTAGTTGGATTTACTAAAACAATTATTCCTCTCAGTCTCACTCTCATGGCCTCTGAGTCAATAGCCCATTCAGCCTTCGGTCTCATGGGCTATTGACTCAGAGCCCATTCGGGCTCGAGGAATAATTGATAAATATTTTAAAAAAAAGAAGAAGAAGAAGAAGAAACAGAGCGAAGCAAAATCAACTACAAAGAACACAATAGTTTATTCGCACATAAAAAACCATCTACAAAATACTTTTCCAATATAAACGTGTAAAAACATCGGGTAAACCACCTATCCCGAGCCTTTGAAAGCATCAGGTTTTTTCACCGGTTGAGACGGAAAAATCGGGTACTTTCCTAGACTGTGCTGTCAGCCATAAAAATAAAATAAACTTTTTCAACAAATACATTAAGAAATGCCATCCTGAGTAGTATTTCTTTGCAGTTTCTCCCACGGTCTTAACCAGGTTACTTCATGAGCTCTTTGACAAACTCTGCAAAAGTTAGCAAAAAATGTCGTTAGTTAAAATGGCGTGGCATTTTTACGTCTTAACAATATCTATTGTGAGCGACGCAAGTTTTCGTGAGTCGCATTGCAAACAGGTGTTAAGACGGACAGCTTCAGGGGATCTCATCTAAGGAGCAGGTAAACCAACAACGAGAAAGAGCTTTCCAAAGGGATACAAAACTGAAAGAGACGTTAAATTAAACCTGGCGGGTGATTATTTCACTTACGTGGGAGTACGATCTTTTATGCGCCAATTTAGTTGCAAGATGTCGCAAAACAAGGAAATCCACCGGGCAACAATTGCTTGACCGTACTGGCAATTTTTAACAAACCAAACGCCCATCAGATACGCTAAGATTGCGTGTCAAAGAAGTTTTATACAAGAGGTCCTTTTAGGTGGGGGTGGGTGGGAGGGGGAGGAGAGCCGGCCGGGCCTGTCTCCATGTATCAAGAGAGAAAGTCGTGTCCATGTTAGTCTAACTAGTGGTGAGGAGCGTTGCGTGACGACACTAAAAACGGCTGTGTAGCAGACTATGTCCATGTCCGATTTTTCCATTACGTTGGCGTTGATACCTTTGATATAGTAGTTTTAGTGATATTTGTGTCGTTTAACGCCAGCTCCACGCCAATGTATCGCTTGTCCCTTACCAAGTGAAACCGCCTTGCTAAAGACTTTCTACCTGGCATCATATAACTGTCCTACTCTACTAAACTGCACTGCAATATTTCACTTACTGTCAAAGTCAACTCGCCCATTGCGGGACAGAAAGTTGACTAATTCCTCAATTTCAGCTTTGGAGATTTTGATGTCCTTGCTTTGTTGTGATACGATGTTGAGGAGTTTGAGAAGCTCATCTTTTGTGAAGTATCCCTTGTTATCAGTGTCATAGGCCTTGAATGCTTCTCTCACTTCCTGCTCACTGCCCTGCTTCATCTGTTTGACCATAAGTTCAGCAAACTCCTCAAAGTCGATTTCTCCACTTCCTGTACGCAATCAAAGTAAGTGTACGTCTAGTTAAAACAAAAAATGCCCCCCCAAAAAAGACTAAAAGAGCTGGTACGTCCAGGACCAAGTATACTGGGGGGGCTGCCATATAGGCTATATACGTATGTGCCAGTGTGAGGGGTATGGTTTTCAAGCACTTTAGTCCGGGATGGGGTATGAAAGTCTGAGAGTTTGGGTCCAGAATGGGGTATCATTTTCCTGGCAACTGATCAATTGGTTGAAAATTTAGTCTTGACTAAGGGGACCGGGAATTAATTCACGTGCAAACTCAAGCGGTTTTTTTAAGATGGCGACTCTAGGTTAGAGAGGGAGACTAGTCTAGCCAGGCTCTCTGTTTGGAAAAAAAAAAGGCCTGTTCACAGGCTAGACTAGTCCACTAAGGAGAGCGAAATTCACTTGAACAAGGTCTGGTATAGGCTAAGGGTTTACGGGTCTCAGTAGCACATCTTCCCCAAAAAATTTCTTACATTTCCCTCCAAGCCAGTATCCCTGTGAGGTGCTGGTTATTATTGTTGGCTTTATTTATACCCGTTTTCCATAATCATAACAATGACACTTACAAACACCTGGCAGCTATGAGTGTAAACCAAAAGTTTCCTATCTGAGTGTTGCATGCTGAAGCTACCTTTCTGTTTTAGCCTGCATGGCAGTTGTTAAAAGTGGAGAGAAAAGGGACTCCCTTTTCTCTTTAGCTGTTGTCTTCCCTTCCCCTCACCATTTTTAGCTCCTTCATGACAGGCTATTCTCTTTAATTTATACAGTCTGCCTTTTTTATCTCTTCCCCACCCCCTCCCCTCCATTCATACAGTACTCTGCACTGGTAACAGTTTCAAATGTTATCAACTCCTGCAGAAAATTTAAAATGCATACCATCCTCATCAACCTCTGAGAGCATTTCTTTCACCTCCTCCTTTGTGGCCATCATTCCCAGGTTCTTCATGACGAGCAACAACTCATCAGTTGTGATGGTTTGACTGTTGTCAACGTCAAAGATTTTAAATGCATCCCTGAATTCTGAAGTGAAAAAAAACTGAAATGAACTGAAATTTGCAAGTAATTATAGTGATAATTATCATAAGCAAAGGATTATAATTTTGTACTGTCTCATTAAAATACTTGACCAGAAAAATAATGTCATAGCTAAAGACAACAGTAAAAACAAAAATAAATGTTACTACTGGTAATCAAGCAAATTTGTGAAACCTTAATCTAATGCTTTCCACCGGGACAGACCTGTAGAAAAGTTGAAAGGGAGGGGAGAGGGGGTTAGGGAATTTTCAAGCCAAATGAACTTTTTTAGAAAACATTTCCCTTGCTTTTACTTTTCTTTAATGCCAGTGCAAAAATAAGTTTTTAGGACTACTTAGCATGTATAAATTTTTTGTCATTAATTTTGCCTTGAACGAATATATTTTTTTTGAACTCTGCCTGCCCCGCCCCCAGGTAACAGTTACGATAGTAAGTAAGTGGTCAAAACTATTCTGCTGAGAAAAGACCCACTACTTTATCTGGCTGTGTCTTTATGTACCCCCTTCTCCGATAAGCAAAAAGATGGTGTCTTATTTGGATAGCCCCTCTCTATTACTAGTTGAAAGTAAAGTACAATGTTCAAAAACTGTTTCTGATTTTTGTTTAAACATACACACACTGATGTATCAAATTTATGGCCTGAGAACTGACCCTCACTAGGTGGGTGGTTTCTTGTATGCCCCCCTCATATCTATTCATAAGTAGGGATGGTTGTTAGGACCACAGCTATGACAGTACAGTTTCTAAATAGACACCCTCCCTGAAATGGACACCTAGAATAATATTGGTCATTTCCTGTAACCCTTTAAGTCCTTGTAGTGATCAGCATCAATTTTCTCCTAATAATATCAATGTTGGCATAATCAATTGAAAAGGCCATAAAAATACTTTGATCTTCAATATTATCAAATTCTCCCCACTAATTCTTCAGGGAAATGTATGGAAATCTGCTTAGAGAATTAGTGTGTGGATATCGGGGGTTAAAGGGTCTTTAAGGGTTAACCCACTGTAAGGCGGACACCTATCTTATAAAATTAACTTTGAGTGCTGTCCCAGCGGTGACCATCTCTATAGGGACAGTTGACTGTTGTAACAACACTTCAAAACAACACCTTACCTTTTAGCTGCTCCGGGCTTAGTGATGCCGACTGGTAAAAGAAAGTTGTAGAAATATACAGTAAGTAAATTAATTTATTGTACAAATTTTCTCACCTGAATAATTATGGGTAACCCTCTTTGTCATTTACGAAACTTTTATTGTAACGTTTGTTTTGTTACTTGGAGACTTTGGAGCGCAAGGCAAAGAAATTTTTAATTAGCATCGGCATTTACACGTTTTGTAATTCTAACTTTAGATTTTTCAAAAAACACTACTAAAATGCCGGAACCCAATAATTTTAATGAAATCGTGGACTGAGGTTACTGACAAATAGGAGATCTGTGAAACACTTGATTTCAGCCGCTATTGACATTGTTTTCATTCCTTCACAGGTTTCAGATTCCGCCAAGCACCAGAGCACATGCATATGCCTTGCTGTTTTAAATACACACTTACAGACAAGCAATTTTAGCGGCCATTGAATTGAAAAACTAACGCGAAATCCTCTCAAGACAAGAATGTTTTAGAAAAGACTTTTAAAAAAATGGAAATACATAAAGCAAAAATTATCAAGGGCGATTGATGGTGTATAAAATGGCGCTTGCATGTAGTCAAATCGTCTGTTTTGATTTCGAATCTTTGTAATAGGCCCTAAGTAATCCCCTCTCTCTAATATATTAGGATTACTGTAAATTGTTGCAGTTCAGACCAAAATATGTTACATTTCGATGTTTCAACAGGCGGAATTGCTAACATATATATCTATGATTTCAGGACAACTTTCGTTTGGATGAAGCGAGTGTCAGTCTATTATTTTCAGCATGCTTTTAATTTAAACTTAACACTAAGCACAATTAACTTACCATTTTGCTGTTAGATTTTCAGTCTGTTTCAGAGGTTATTGGAGGGGAAATTAATTAGCTCTGATCGCTCGGACTGCGAAGAGAGAAAGCAAAGCCGAGAAATGATGCTTCAAACAATGAAAATAACACACATTCCCTGCCCTAATTCCTATTCATTGTATTTCAAACATTACGTGTAAATTGGTAATTGTCAAGCTTACTCAAGCGTGCACTGTTCATTGTTTTCCTAGGGGTAGGGGGCGTTTAGAAATTTAAAAATTATAATTCTCAGCCTTTTAGGTTCAGATCCTATTGTTTCTCAACATATAAAAAGATATATTCTAGGTAAAACTAAATTATGTAATTACAAAATTAATGCCATTTTATCTATTTGAAATGAAAACAAAACCGAGTCGCTACCTGCACCCCGGCTAAGTTACTGCGCTCAATTTGCGGTAACGCAATACAGTCAATACAATCCTCGTTGTTTCAATCTGTTTTCTGAAACTCAACAAACCATGTAGGGTTTCTCTCGCCTCATTATTTCACTAAACTTAGTCTAAGAGCCCTTCCTTCGAAGGGCTTTATGGCGCAGAAAACCTTGTTCAAAAGGACAGTT
Organism: Porites lutea; assembly: GCF_958299795.1. Lineage (NCBI taxonomy): Eukaryota > Metazoa > Cnidaria > Anthozoa > Scleractinia > Poritidae > Porites > Porites lutea. The sequence goes on from NC_133207.1 coordinate 29,930,729, forward strand.
TGGAAAACATACTTTGTATTCAGTAGTCCGGATTTCGTGACTTCAATAGGTCCAGCGTTCAAAATAGTCACGCATTGCCCGCGGTTTTAGCACTGTACAATAAGGTTACCATCTATGGGCAACAAAAGATGTTTAATGTATCACTCCTAAACAGTTACCGAAGTCTAAGCAGGCTATACTTTGGTGACAAAATAGGAGCATTCCGTTCCTCTTCAAAGTAAAACAACTTTTTATTCATGTTAAAGCCACTAGTCCGATCACCCACCCACCCAACTGGTTTTGTATTGATGTATTCAGGAGCCCATATGGGCTTCTGCGTATTAAATCATCCGCCAGTTTCATAGCGAGAAGTCAAAATGACGTCCAAGAAAACTGTCTTTTTAATTAGAACAATCTCGTGAACGAAGTATGTATGAATTTCAAGCATCACGAGGCTCGAGGCCTTTTTTGTTTGCAGGAGCCGGTTAGGTACTGTTCAGCCCGGCTCTTGATATAATGATATGCAGGAGTCATTATGGGCTCCTGTACCGGGTCCCTCTCTCTCGCGATCCCACATAAGTTCCAACCCAGGGCTTCCAGCCTGAAATACAAAGACCATTTATGGTCGGGGTTGAGGTCAGGTACTCTCGTGTTCTGCTGCTTGAAGCCTGCGAGCAAACTCTCCATTTCGAGTGGCGTAGCGTTTCGAGTGGCGTAGCGATTCTGTGCTGCAGTATGTTTTGAGCATATTAGCGAGCATTTTGTTACCTTTTTGGGGGAGACCGAGCATTTAATTTAGTACATAAAATGTGGGATTAAGGTGAAGCATTTTAGTGGGGGTAAGTTAGAAATAACGAAAAAACAAAAACAAAGAAAGCGCCCGCACGCAACCTCGTACCCTGAGGGCTTTTCCTTAAGAAAATGGCGACCTCCCATTTTCTTAGGGAAATCCCCTGAGGACGAGGTTGGCACACCCGCTCTCTAGTTTATAAAAATCCGGACGAGAAACATTTTTTTTACAGTAGTTGACCTTAAAAAAATTTGACTTGTCCACATAGAATCTTTGCACGCAGTGAATGAATAGACAGAAAGATCAAAAGACCAGCGCGTTGTACGTTATTTATTTCCCCGGTCCCTGTCACTACATACAAAAAGGTTAAAACACCAAAGTTTGTGAGCCCGCGAGAATACAAACCCTCTCTTCATTAGCTGGTAGCGATGAGATACGACTGTATTCTCAGGCTAATGACATTCCAGACAAGCCTTGAAGAAATATTCAGTCTCTATAGCAACTATGATTTGATTGGCTTAGAAGTTATACAGGGAGTGCCTCAAAAACAGTTTTTTTCTCTTTAATCCTAATTACTAGGAGCAATTACTACCGCACAAGTGTTATCAAAGGTCACAAGCACTCAACATTTGATTACAGTTTGAAGCTGGTTTTAATTTTCAAGGAAAGACCATGAAAATACAAGTGATCGCCTGTTTTCTTCTGATCGGTGTGACAGTTCATTACGGTAAGCTGAGTGAAAAAAAAACTTTATAGCTGCCTCTCAACAAATACCGGCAAATCGATGCCAATTTATATAGCTACGAACAAGGAGAAATATTGTCAAAAACAGGGCATATTTTTTAGCCGTTCATGGTTAAAACGGGTCCCGTTCGAAAATGAGACAAAATACCATGGCGTTTAAGTATGACCAGCTAACTTTCCAGCTCCGGGCTCCGGATTTCGGCAGTATGCGGCCGGCAGATTTCGATAAAGGCCGCACGCGCTTTCTATCGATTTCACCTTTGTTAAGTTTTCTGATAGCACCCAGTCACAAAAATCCATATCCAGTCATTTTGTTTGTACGTCCTCTTACAGCATTTTAGCTCTAAAATTTCTTACGTAACGCAGGGTCCAATTTACTTGTTAACTACTTCGGAGTTAATATTACTGGACAAATTAGTCATTGTGCAAAAGTTATATAGATCATTAGTTTATTTCTTTAGCAAGAATAACTAATAGTAAAGTTCGACACAAGTCGTTAAGCAAATGGCTCTTTTTTCGTTGAAATAAGTCAAATTAAATAACTCGTTATAATAACGGTTTAAATGCCATTCGTACTAATTACTCGATTTTTTACTTCCACCTTCCACCCAAAGAACCACTGACAACGGTTAATAACAACCCCAAAGTGAGAAAATTAAGGAGGCAGTTTGTATTGAGAACAAAAAAACATTTTACGTTAGAATTAATGTTTTGAAGAGAATTGATATTTTCCGTGACGTGACTGTGGGGACTTTATATATCATGTACTGTATATTGACACTGTAAAACACTTGTAATGGTAGTTCCTGTTTGTTGCTGTTTGGTGGCCGCCACATTTAGGCACTGCAGCTGTATCATTTAATTTGAGACGATTTTGGTTGAAATAGCAAAATACTATCAAGACATAATTTGGGTAATATTCTTCGGTAAGCTAAAATGCATTCCAGTGAAAAAATATGCTGTCAACGGGGGCAGTATCCCCTGATTCTGAATTCTGATTCAGTCAACGACAGTTGCTATTTTTTTGCTAATTGCTTTGCTCGGATCGTTAGTTTTAAAATTCTATGTTTTACATTTTTACCATCGTCATGTTCGAAAAGTAAATTTTGCTTTGCTGGCGAGGGCATTTGACAGACTCAGTTTATAAATAACGGAAAAATAAATCATGATCAGTGACCAATATGGCACTTGCGAAATTCCAGCGTGTTATCTAGTTTTTCTTCTGGGTCGTAGCTAACAAGAGGTAAGACCAGGCAATTGCCTCGTCTAGATGTTACCTTTATTTTTTAAATGTTTTTTTGTTGGTTGGTTGGTTTTTGTAGCAAGAACAAAAAAGCGTAAGTCTGTAGCTTGAAAAACAATCCACAGTACATCGGAATGGTTTTTTTCTAAAATAATATTCCATGAAAAATGCTGAAAAAAGCCGGCATTTCAGAGCTTTTAGATTTCACCATATAAGGAGCCCATAATTAGGAGCGAGCGACTTCCATGTACTCGTGTCACAGCGTTTTCACTGACTAGTTTATTTTTAGAACGATTTTAACGCGAATTTAGAATATCTTTCAGGTCCCACAAACCAGTCAGCAAAAACCGAAACCCCTGAAAATGGCACTTTTTGACGTTGTAATGGCGTTTAGTTTTCATTTGTTACATCTTATATTTATTATGCGCTCATGAACGGAGAGGAACTTTCATTTTCGCGTAAAAAAAAGTGCTCAAAAATGTATCTAAAAATAAACCGGTCCGTGCGAAAACGCCGTGACATACCGTGAAATTCCGAAAATAAGCCCCTCCAAATAAAAATCCCCCAAACTCTTAACGCAAAAAACCCTCCGTTAAATTGCCCCTTAGAATATAAGCCCCCCGGGGGCTTGTCCTTGGAAATTGCCCTCAAATACAAACTGAAATAAAAGCAAAAATGGTCAATTTCCTTCCAACTATAAGGCTAGCCCAATCGATTTTGAAACGCAAATTTCCCTCCATAGATAAGCCCCTCAAAAAGGGTCTTTGAAAAATATAAGCCCCGGGGCTTATTTTCTGAATTTTACGGTAGGCCTAGTACGAGAGTTGCTTGCTCCGTTCCTTACAATGTAAGGAACCCATGGGCTATGGACCCCTGGCAATGTTCTGGAGGGATTTCCTAGGGACCCTCTTAGCAGCTCGCACTTTCGGCGATCGACGGGCTCATTTTCTACTCTAAAAACGCTCTTAATGTTACAAATTAACAGAGGATAAACGTAACATCTTTCTCATAACATATTACTTGTTGCTTTTGGTTCCAGCATCAAGCCTGGAATGCTATGCATGTGTAAGCAAAAAGTCCTGGGACGACTGCACTTCAACCAAGACCCAGTGTTCCTCTGTTGAAGATCAGTGCATCAAAGTCCACTTCATGGCTGGTGGAGTAAAATCTTTTCAAAAAGGTTGTGCACCCAAGACAACCTGCAAAAGTGCTGATAATCCGATCTGCAGGGAGGGCACTGGTGGCTCGGTCACTTGCGATATTTCCTGCTGTGACACAGATAACTGTAACGCAGGCTCAATGATTGTAGTCAGCAGTCTCCTGCTATTAGCATGCGCGGTAGCATCACTATTGGTTCTTGTTCAAGCTTGAAATAACGGTGAAATGAAAGACTTTTGCGGTTGTATCTCTGATTTTTCTTTACAAAATACGTTTTCCAAAGAGATAAAAAGGCAATGTTGGGCCCCGCCTAAAAGAACTGTTTTTTTCTTGGCGGTTAAAAGAGGTCTTTAAATGTAAAGTGATTTTCTTTTGCTTTTGGCGCTAAAACATGCTGCTTTGATTGGTCGATTAAATTGCTCCTTTATTATATTATATTATATTCAGATTTACAACAGTCAATAACTTTAGCCTAGATTTCTTACCGAACTTATCATATTTACTGTATTTTCAGTTTTTTCTTTTACATAGAAAGTTATAAGCGCCATTCTTTTAATCATTGTCATTATTTTTTGAACATTTTTGTAACTAGAATTAAATATTGCTGTATGAATGAAACGATTTAAAAATGTATACAGTGTATTCACAAACTCTATCAAAACAGTCATTTAAAACAGCATATAGCTTCATCCATGTTTTTACAGAAGAAAATTTTAAAAGCTCAGTATTGAAAATTCTGCCTATATAGTTTCCATATATTTGCCGAAAACTTTACGAGCGCCCTTCTGTTTTTCATTTGTAGTATCGTAATTATCTGCATTTTTAGCCTCCTTAGCGGGCGAAAAAAAAGGGGAGAAAGAGGAGGGGGAGATGAAATAGCGAAAGATAAAAGGGAAAGGGAACGCCTTCCATAGGCTGGTTTTTCACTCGCGATGGAGTCGGAGTCGAAATCGTAAGCGGAGTCGCGTAAAGGCTGGTTTTCACTAGCGACGGAGTCGCAGTCGCAGTCGTAAGCGGAGTCGCAAGAGGGCTTATGATTTTGTGAAAATCAAAAATCGCAGTCGTAAGCGGAGTCATAAGCACGAGACGGAATCGGAGTTAGAAGAATCACTTCTTATCATCTTGTGAAAACCAGATAGTCGGAGTCGGAAACAGAGGCGGAAGGATAAACCAATTTCAAGGCACGTTCCCACGCTTTGTGCTTGGTTTAGACCTTCCGCTTCTGCTTGCGACCCCGACGACCCAGGTTTCACGTGATCGTAAACGACAGCCTCGCAAGCGGAATCAGTACGCTGTTTTCCCTAGAACGTAAAGTTCTACGCTTCTGATTACGACTCCGACTCTGACTCCGTCGCTCCGGTGTTTTTGCATTCCGCCCACTAACGTCCTAACTAATCCGATAACGTCAACTGTCAGTGCGTGACCAATCGCAAGTAGCGAGTGCTTCTCAGCCTGCATCTTGGTTGTTTCTTACTAATTCACGTCAAAAAGCTACTTATTGTAGCTCAACCAATCAGAACATTTGCAAGTGCCAGCGGCCTCAGACATTAACAAAAGGGGGTTCTTATAGCAGGCGTTCCTTTCCTTCTTTCTTCAATCCCCTATCTCTTTTCCCCAATTTCTAACTTTTTTTAAAAAAATTAGCTTTATATTATCTTGGCATATTCTATCACAAAACGTTTGCCCCATCTTGACTGAGTTTAAAAATCTATTTTTATTTTAAATCAAGCCACTTCCTCAAGCTTTTTAGCCTCTTCGTCTCCTGACCCCGTGGAGGAGGTGTAGCTATCCTGACGTTTGTAGCACAGCAACATAAAAGGTATAAAAGATCCTGCTATAGTGATACCACCAGCTACTTGAAACGGGATAACGTACGAACCCAACATGTCTGCTGCCATACCTAAATAATTAAAATGAAACGACTAGGATGACGGCTTTGGTATGATCTCAGATCAAGTAGAGAATATATTTCTCAGAAACGTTTGGTACTCAGCAAGTTATCGAAAAACGCCGGGTAAATTCTCTAGCAGAGTTTCCGACATCGGGCTATAAATTCTCCACTGTACCAAAATGTAGCAAAATTCAGAAGCTATATTGTAGGTGGAAGCGCACCTGCCTGCTGTAGCTAGTTCATAGTTAAATAACCAGAAAAAGGATCAGAACAATGATAGGAGGTCAACTAGTTGGATATTTAAAAGCATTGCCGAGAAGTTAATAAACTCAGACTGCCGAGAATTCAACACGCGACAAGGCTAAACATGTAACCCAGAACCCCTGCGGATTGTACTGAGTCAGAACTCGCTAACCAGTCAGCCATACCACCATCCCATAATTAGACAGAAACTTGCCACAATTAATGAGTATTCCAGAGATTACATAACATCGTTCACTGTATATCTTAGACTTGGTGCTGACGTTCTCGGCCAACCAATCATGAAGCTTAGATCAATTATCTGGGTTCTGGAGAACATAAAGTTATAAGGTTTGATACTATCGTCCAACCTTACTTGTACTATCAGCGGAAGGTATGTACGCCATGCTGGCCTTAGAGGCAGCGATTGATTGTTTTGATACTGTACAAAATACACGAGCAAAACTAAAATGGGTACAAAATCGATAGTCGTTCCCCAAAATAATCACATTTCAAAAAATTCAATCAAATCTTAAAGCCGGGGTTACTTTTTCAAAAACAAGGGAAAATATATATACAGCGCGTTGCATCAATACAGTGACTATAGGAAAACTAAAACAATCGCCTGTTGCAGGTTTTCATTGTAACCTGTTTCGTCAGGGTTCAATGTACAGTCGAACCTCCGCTATAACGGCCACCTCACTACAACGGCCAGTTTCTTCTTTTCCCTAGGTGGCCGTTGTAGAGAATTTCAACTTTAGTAAAATGCAGCAGTGCAGTAAAAAGTGGCGCGAAAAATGAGCGGGAGTTGGTGAGAGAGAAGATGCCCTTCAGAGCCACCGGCCCCTTTCCCAGATCCCGCGCGTTTTATTTTTCGCTTGGCTCGTTTTTTTATCGCGACGTCCCTACTATCTGAGAGCCTGGCAAAGGCTAACATAATTGCAAAAAATTAAAATAGAAACGATCGCCTGCGAGGCGTTGAGGCTACTTAAACCCTTTTCACTCTCTGTCTTTTCTCGTGGCATTTGCCGTGAACGCCCGGGAGCCTAGCAGAGTCTACTACTAACAATCTTGCTAACTTCTCTTGCTAAGAATCATCGTAGAGATGGAGAGCAAGTACTTGGAAAAATAAATAAATAAATACCAATTTAAGCCGACTGAAGCACACGTACCAACTCCGCGGTATGTCCAGTACCTTACCCATGCGCACAACCATATCACCCCGGTAGTAGCAGCCATGGTGCTTCAGTGTTTAAATTGGTACCACTAACAATACAAGCTAATACACATACCAGCCAACGGAGGACCACTAGCCAGGGTCAAGGACGCTAACAGCATCTCCCATCCGAGAACTGCAGGAGTCTTCAAAGGACAGGCAGTCAGAAGATTGATACTTAGACTGGTGAAGAAAAAGCCATCGCTGAGTCCGTAAATCACAATATAAACGACAAGCCAGGAGTAAGAAGAAGTTAGAGTTACAAGAATTGTGCTTAGCCCTGCCACAAGTTCGGCTGCCTGGAAGATGAAGAACGCATTTATTCTCCTGTGGCTGCAAAGAATGCCAGCAAGCACGCGACCAATAGCAGAACAACCACCGTAGTAAATAAAGAGTTTTGATGCTTTTTCAGCCGAAATCCCAAGGTCTTCACAGTAACGAATCTAAAAGTAATATAAATAAAAAATTGTTGAATTGCAGGTTAGGAATGAAATAAAAGTGAGTCAGATAACACCATTACTCTGAACCTAATGGACCCCTGAATCTTGTATGGTCTGTTTCCCCAGAATGAAGGTTATTTTCTATTAATTTAAAAAACTTATTCAAAAGTTTTGTCAAATTGTTCTCGTTCTTACATGTGTAGGCATAATTTATTTAAAGAAAAAGGGCTTATTTCCTTGAGAACGTCATCTAAACTACACTGGGAAAATATGGCATACAAGCAAAGAAGGTAAATTGCCTGGGTTTCTTTGACACTTTTATGCATTTACTCTATTACAAAGTCGAACTACACTAGCATTAATTAAAGACATATAAACTCATACGTAGCCTGCGAGAAAGCTATCCAGGGCGCTCTGGCGGCGGCGAGGGGCCCCGCCGCCAAAGGTTCCCGGAGAGCTTGCTCGAAGGCTAACTAACCCATACGAGGCATAACTTATCTGCTTTTCTTACCGACTTGTGATATCTTGTAGTATATAATGAAAAGTGACACTAATAAGGACTCGTCCACACGTATCCGGATATTTTTTAATCCCCAAATTTTTCTTTCCGAAGAAGGTTTCCGTACAGAGGTATGTGGTGAATCCGGCATACGAATCCGCAATTTTTTTTAATCCGCTCTCAAGAGTGAAAAGTTTTGAATACGCTATGAATCCGGAATCTTGTGGACGCTAAATCAGGATACTTTTTTTTTTTTGAAAGGCAGAGCAAGATACAAATTTCGCGCGCTTTACGACGCATGCTCTGTTGCTAATATTGACAGAGGAGTCCTGGTACTAGAGTGAATCTGGATACGGGCTGGATACGTGAAGACGTGGAAATTTTTGAATCCGGAAAGAAAAAGTTGCCGATTCAAGAAACAAAAAAAATCCGGATACGTGTAGACGTGGCCCAAACTGATTTCCAACTGTACCGATATAATAACTTACCAAGTGAATTTGCGGAACAAAATGGCCAAACTCTACTACACAAGCGGCAAGAACGATAGCTATCACTGGAGGCACTTTCCACACAGAGAAATCAAAGACCTTCTTCATTTTGGTACGAATTAAATTATCGTCTTCACCCTCCTTGATTTCTTCTCTATCGCCCTTATCTTTCTCTTCAGCGTCCTTCTCCACGTTGGGATCAAACGTTATGGAAAGCGAACACAGCACGAAGGCAACGCCAGCCATTATTCGATAAGCATCCTTCCAACCAATGGCTCTTATGAGGGCCTCCAATGTGGGTCCCATAATAAGTACCCCACCGCCATGTCCACCTGTCAGTAAACCAGTTGCAAGCGACTGTCTCCTCTTAAAGTACTGGCTTATTACAACCAGACCTGCCGAGAATACACAACTGGAGCCCAAGCCGAACAGAAGACTGTACGTGAAGAAAAGAATCTTCATGTTGTCTACAAAGGAGCTGCATATCAAACTCACTGTGCAAAATACTCCGCCGATTAGAGTGGTGATGCGGCAACCAAACCGCGTGACAAGAGCATTTGACACTTGTCCAGTAAAGAAAGTTATGGCTATGGCTAAAGAACCAACCCAAGCTGCAGAAAAATACCAAAATAATAAATGCCAAGTTCCACGTTATTGGAAATCATTTGCTATGAACCAGCAAATAACAAAAGTGTACCAAAAATTTTTGAAATTCTATTGATGCAAAGACACGTTTTAGATTTCTACAACTGAGATAGTGAGTAGCGCGACATATATACGTAGCAGTTTAATGATAGCATTTTTCTTGTGAAAGCAAGGGATGGTAAATTGTAGTAGCACATAATTAGATGTCGCACATGCTGTAATAGCTGCTTTTAAACATTGAAAGAAGTTGGTTCTAGCGAAGCTCCCTCACCGAAAAAAAATTGATTTTCTTATGTCTTTTGTTTTTGTTCGATGGAGTCAATATAGGACGCTATTTATGTTCTGAACTGGAAAGATACCAACATGGTCCAATACATTTGTTAATCACGCATGCAATTTCCAACATGGAGAGGCTGCTATCTAATAAACGTAGTCACGGTTTTAAAATTTTCAATTAGCAGACTTAGAATTCGTTAGATTGACCCCATTTCAGAACGAGTATACATGGAATAAGCTCTAAAAATCACTTGTTTTGGCTTCTTTGCATAGTACATTCCCCGTTGGTACTCCCTATAATGGCTTATACGGGAAGGCCCCTCCCGATATGAGTACAGTATACCTTTTTCAGGTTTCTGGCATGTGAAAGGGTAGCTAGGGTTTTACTACTTAAAGTATATGAAAGATAAGGGAAATCTGTCATCCCGGTCTGTAGAAGGGCCCTAACACAGGAAAAAATAACAGATTCCCATTTTTGGATATTTTAGGGTATTTAAAGAATACCCACAAAAATGCCAAATTTGGAAGAGTGAGACAAGTCCCAACCAGAGAACTTGGTTGGGAATTCCCTGGTTGGGACTTGTCTCACTTTGCCAAATTTGGGATTTTTATGGGTATTCTTTAAATGCCCTAAAATATCCAATAATGGGAATCTGTTATTTTTTCCTGTGAATTAAGAGCTAGCAGACTCATTTTGTGGCTGTCAAAGAGACAATAAATGTAATGTTTAACTGGGTTTAGTGATTTATTGATAAGACGCTGCATTTATTATTATTATTTACAGCAGTTAAAGATCGAGATGCAGTGCACTGAACTAGGTAAAGGAAAGGGGTATTTGTTTGTCGAAAGAAGGTATACGAAAGAGGGGTACGTATTCTGTCAAAAATGGCAGGGAGTAGGGGCTTGGACATCGGGGAGGAGTCTCGCCGTACAAAACTTCGTTGAACGCCCCCCGGGTAATATCCAGTAATCCGGCGGACATGAATAATTAAGCTCATATTTGTCCAAAAATTTATGCGTATTCTTTTTCCCGAAAACGTTCAATCGAACACAACCTTGTTTCAGTCGCCATAAAATTAAAATCGTTACATGAATTACGAAATGTCCATGGACTTACTGACCTGTGGCTTCCCTGGATTCGTTAAAATAATCCATAAACACAGGTAAAAATATCCCAAAGCTGAAGAGAAGGCCGAGCGACGCAACCCAAGTCATCAAAGCACAAGCACAGACCAACCATGACCAAAGACTGTCTCGTTTGCGAGGAGAGCTGGAAGAAAAACAGCCCCAGGTCTTAACCTGAATCGCCATCAGTTTGTCCGGCGTTGTTGCAGTTATTGAAAGACTACGATTCACTGTAAAATGAAGCGATTTGTTAAAACCTGCACAACCGACAAAATCCTGCCTCGATGTCCATCTACATTGTCTGGTCTACAATATTATGTGCATAATTAGTCTGCGGAGTAAACAAAACAACCCGTACCTGGAAAGACCGTCTAACGTACTTTCGAGAGGCCAATTTTATGTCCTTATCCTGGCTGACTGACTAGGATGGCAAGCGAAAGTGCCGGGCTCTCTGTTTATATCAAGATACCGGTAACGCCTCCCAAATAAACCCTACATGCCCAGGCGCAGAAATCTGAAACTCTTTTTACCCTCCTGGACCTTCCATGTCACTCACCATGGGCCCTTTGCAGTGATCGAGCAGGGTTCCCAGGAGTTTTTTCACGCAGATGGCTTGGTTAATTTCCGGTTTTTTATGGTTTTGAGGTAGTCATCTCTCTTGGTCGCACGACCGTGTCTGCGATCAAGGGGTTTTTCTCTGGAAAATAAAAAACAAAAAAATAAAAAAATGCGAAGATTTCCCCTTTGCCCGCTACTTTCGCTCCCTCGAAATACAAGGAACCCTTGACCGCAGGTTACCATCCATGAGGAAAAACAGTGCACTTTGTTTTGAAAACATAATTACTATCTGAAAGAATTTGTTTATTTGTTTATTGTTTTGTTTGCCATAAATTGTACAAATCAAATAAAATCTAATTATTTAAACTCTCATTGTGAGGAAGCCCAAGAGAAACCACCGGGCTCATAAGTAATGGGGAGTCCCTCAGTTAGATAATTAGAACAAAATATTATCATAATTACACATAGGAAAATCAATGGCAGAGCTACAGTAAATCTTAATTAAAATAAATATATTAGATAGTCGTACTAATCATAGCCTCTAGGCTAAAGAATAGCTGAAAGAAGCTCAGATCGATTTAGGGGAAGTTACATGGGCAAATGCACCTCCTTTGTAGCAATTCTTTATTATTTACCCTCTACTCCTTTTCTTCATTGTTTTGTATTGTTCTTGCTTTTTTGTTGACATTTTTTTCGGTACGCGCGTGCGTTGTGGCGTAACTGGGTGTCTACGCGAGCTAGTCTTGGGAGAGGTGGGAGGGAGGGAGTGCACAAAAAAGTATTATACGGGGAAGCTCCGCGCCGAACCCCTTTGACTTTTATATACAATTTTTGACACGTAAAGATACCTTTTTCCTATACCTTCTATTGACATATGGTACCCCTTTCACATACCTAGTTTAGAACCTTGCATCCCTATGCACTGTCTTAAGAATATAAATAAATCACAAAACCAGAACGCCTTCTTTACTTTTCCCCTTCCTATACTTCAACTAGTAAAACCCCTACCCTTTCATTTATCTAAAGCTTGTAAAAGGTACCCCTGGCCTGTAGTCGGGCGGAGCCTATCAGCATAAGTCAGTCACTAGCGGCTATTTTGATGGCGTAACATCAAAACGTATATTAATGCTAACGTCTGGCGTTTTACTGACGGTCTTAGAAATGAAGAGTTACGTTCGCAGGGGAAAGATCTTGCCCTTACCGTTTAATAGTTAAGGTGCAAGACCATTGCAAAAATCCGTGTATGATCGATCAACCTTGGATAAAAAAGATCTCGATCAGTCAAATCTTAGCTTATGGGAGTGTATCTATTAATTGTTACACTAACATGAAAAGAAGAATAAATTAAAATGTTTGAATGTGATAATTTAATATTCTTCTATTTATTCTTCTTTTCAGTATAGGTAGGTTTAATAATTAATTGAAACAGCCATAAGCTAAGTTTTATTAAAACGGAATATTGTCGTTAAAGGCCTCCACACATTTTTTTCATACCTTCGCTCGCCAGTCTTGGCGTCACCCCTTGCGTCACCCTGCCCCTACCCCCGGTCAGGAATTCAAACACCAGCTTTGAAACCAGTCCTCCTTCTCGCAAAGGTTGCGCAACCGGTTAAAAACTTTCACGGGCCAACAGTCTCACACGACTCATGCCATGATTCAATGTCTTTGGTACAAAGTCCGCGTCTTCTGAGCTAAACTCAAACTTCAAAAGCACGGTAAGATACCGATTAGCGTCTGAGCAGTATTTTTTCTGTATTTTGACCAACTGAAACCGTGCTGTACTGTACGTGGTATTGTTGTGTTTTGGTTCGGAGTGTCAGAGGGTGAGTAGGAGGGGAGGGCAGATTCTGACTGACTTATAAGCTTGCCTTTCGAATGCTAGCAAAGTAGAATAATTCCGTACAAAATTAAATATGGCAATCGGTATATAGGTGTAAGCAGTTTTTCTACTCTCTTCACGAAGTTGTTTTCAGGATAAACAGATATTTTGTTGGTGTAACGTGGGATGAATAGCCTGTCCTCGGGCCTCTCCCCAGTTGGGGAGTTCCGAAAAAATACCTCAGTAGTTTAGAAGGTGGATAGCACAATCCACGGAATAAATTTCTATCTAGTGGATAATATAACAGGCTATTTCCGAGTTGCTTCAAGCCCCTGTGTCAAAGCGAGACTAAGTGCACAGCTATTGATATGAAAATGTTTTTTTTATTCATGCAAATAAAACTCATTTTCATAAGTATTAAAGGTTTTGCACATCAACCTCGTTTTGAAAGTGATAGTTTTTGGAACCCGGATGGCCTATTGGTTTTCCCAAAGCCTGGTTTCCATTTGAACCTCTGGATCATCTTGATTACCCCAGCTGTATAAAAAAAGTTCAAGACAAACAGATGTTAGGAAGATTGGTGATTTCCATATAATCGCCTTATGGTGTCAAAGACTGGAGTTGCATGGTCATCAGTGATATTTCTGGGTCTGACAATCCTCCTACACAACCTAAGGGAAAAAACAGATCCATTCCTGAGGAGGAAAAGCAAATAATTACCTTATAACACTTAATTTTTGCGATTTCACAAACTGAAACTTTGGCAAATTAGGGTATTCAAAACTTTTACGACGACAATAGAACATTTATGTGAGGAAATCAAAAACAACAATAGCTTCATTTAAATAAAAATCATACAACATTCTGAAACTGCTGTCCTCAGTCTTATTTAAGTTACATTGTCACAGTGATGCACGTCATAATCGACCGTCAAAGAGCATACGTGTGGAACTGACCAGATAGCGACAATTTAGCGACAATTTAAGTTTAGTGACACTTACTTTTGGTGCATTTAAATTCACTACATTAAAATGTCACCAAAATTTCATGACTATAGGTTCCAAAATTTACAAAGAGTCACTAAATTAAAGTGCCACTAAATTAGGATTTTGGAAATCGCTAAATAAATGTCGTAAATTTTCATGTAATAAGGTATAATAAAATTATTATAAAACCAGGCCAAGGGATAGATCCATCCAAATATGATATGCACAACATTGTAATAATTATTTTTTTTACAGATGATAACACAACCACTTCCACCTAAGCCTCCACAACTGACAGTATAATCCACAGTGACTATGTTTAAACATAATATATAAAATTATTTAAATTGCAGTTTCAATCTACCAAGAGATATGTTCCATTTGCTTCACTGTTGCTTGAAAGCAACACATAAGCAAGACTCAAGATGGTCACTAGTTGTTTGCATTTCTGCAACTTTTACACAAATCATAAACATGGGCATCTTACGTAGCTCTGGAGTCTTGTTTCCAGTGTTAATGCAAGAGTTTGGAACAACTCGCGAGAGAACAGGCAAGTTGAAGATCAATAGTATTTGACGTCACAGAAATAATAATAATAATAATAATTAATAATGATGTATTTACAGTATATCCAAAAACTAATGCCAACATAGTAATGTCTGCAAAGCAGCACTGATATCCTTGTTGTAGGCCCCAATGAGAAAATTGACAATGGCCCTTTTTTTAATTAATAGGGTAATCATGGCATGTTCTCAAACCAGGAGTTTAGTTACATCTGTGGTGCAGGCCACAGATCAGAAACAAACTACAAAAATTAATATTATGACAAAAGTTTCAGGATGTTGCCATAACTCCAATGCTTAAACCCAATGTAAAGACATGGTGGCAAATCCTTAACAGCACCTCAAACTCTGGATCCGTAGATGTGAATGTAAGACATGCTGTCATGTTGCTTCCATAGGCAAAAAGTAACTTTGTCCCACTTTGACTGTCTTCACAAATTTGTATTAAAATAAGTTCGTAGGATTAATTCTTCTTTGCATTGCTAGCTTATGGGAGCTTAGAAAATAGGAACAGGAAGATGAAAATAATTATTTTAACCCTTGCCGCGCCTGTGTGTCTGCAGTCATTAACAATGGAATGGCATGCTCTTACTGGAATAAGACTAATAAATTAAGTTTGTTTGAAACTTCAAACAGGATTTTGCTAAGCCTGCAGTCATCAGTAGCGCTGTGCATATTGTGAGAGCTTTTGACTGTGTCATATTTTTTAGAAACTTAATTTATAACTGAGCACGATTTTCTCATGATTTTCGTTGCAGCTTGGGTGAGTTCTCTTGCCTTATCAATGTCACTGTTGCCAGCACCATTGTTAGGACACCTTAGTGAAAAGTTTGGATGTCGTGTGGTTGCCATCAGTGGAGCGCTGACTATTATGATGGGGCTTGTAACCTCATCATTTGTACAAAACTTGGAATTGTTATACTTCACCTATGGTGCTCTTACGGGATTGGGTGCTTGTGCTTGTCGCACCTCAGCATTTCTTGTAGTTGCTATGTACTTTAACAAAAAGCGCTCTTTTGCTACAGGGAGTGTTACAATGGGGCCATCATTAGGAATGTTTATGTGGGGCCCTATTGCGCAAGTTCTTCTTGATTCAGTTGGTTGGAGAAATACTTTTAGGATCATGGCAGCATGCTGCTGTCTGATTATTTTTGCTGCTGTAACTTATAATCCTAACGTGGAAGAGAAAGACAAAATATTAGAGAAAGTTGAAAGTGGAAAGGAAAAAAGTGAACTAGACGATGAGGTACACAGTGCAATGCTTCAAACCAAGAAGGAAAAAGGAAAAATTGTTGATTTATCTGTGTTCATGATACCTCAGTACTGTATACTGGTGGCATCATTTACATTGATGTTCCTGTGTCGCTTTATTCCTAATATTCATTTGGTAAGTCATATTCATTTGTTACTTTATGGTATTATACCATATTGTAAACAACTGACGAAGGTAGTACTCAGATACTCCCTTAGCTTCCCAATAGAGTGTACCAGTTTCATAAAGTAGTTGATGTAATATGTCAAGGCTGCATGAGATGCCGTGTTTCATTACCAGATGAGTTTGAGAAGTTCTCTTTGCAACCACTCTATTATAATTTTATAAGTTACCAGCTCTAGTTACCACCAGCATGGTGAAACCCCAGTTAACCTCATTGGCTTGAGTTCTGTAATGGAAAGCTGTCATAACTGACTGTAGAAATTACTTTTTGTTGAATGAAATCATTTCTTAACTTCTTGATCAAATTTAGGGTTCCATAATACACATTAGCATTAACTAGTGTTTCTTCAACTTTGTAAAATAAATAAACTCAGATCTTTTTGATATTATTTTACCTGTCATAAATGTATGGTAAACAAATGCAATTAGCTTTTGCCGAAAGCCCTTGCAAGCGACCACCCTCAGTATAATTTATCTTCTGGTCACCTAAGAGAGCCCATGATCAGCTGTGCAGTTGGGACCACTTATTGGATTCCCGAGGCTGTCACTTACAAAAGGGAGCTTTCATTGAAAGTATATTCAATCAAGTCCCATGATGGAACTGCAACATGCAGTGCAAGTAAGATAAAGGGTGTAAATTGTAACTATTTTTGCTTCTAATAATAGTAGTATTATATTTCAGTTCCAAAACTGCAGTTAATTTTACATTTCTTTACCAAATCCTCCAGTCTGTATTTGATGTGTCCGGACCCATCTGATCCAAATCCCATTTGCCAATCCACTCATTAAGAACAGAAAATAGAATGACAGAAACGTGTGCCTATACTTAAAACGTGTGCAGGCACACGTTTCTGTCATTCTATTTTCTGATCCCTTAACGGTATGTTAAAAGTTCTATGTTTCTCCTAAATCTGTTGTTTTTCAGGTTAAGTACAGTGAAGAGCTTAACGTCACAGCCGAGAAAGCATCCAAGTATTACATGTTTTTAGGCTTATCATCTGCAGCGGGGAGACTATTATCTGGAAGACTGTGTGATGTCAAATGCATCAACATACAATATGTAAACCAACTGGGAATTGCAATTACGGGCATGGCTACTGTGCTACTACCACTGGCCAGAACTTTTGTTTCTGTTGCATTTTACACTGTGGTTTTTGGGTTTGCTGATGGAGCATTTATGACAACACAAAATGTAATTCTTCTTAGTATTGTTGGTCCTGAAAGAAGAGCAACAGCCTTTGGTTTTGGAAATATGTTGTGTGCCTTTGCAGTGGCATCTGGTCCCCCGTTAGCCGGTGAGTGATTACCCCAGGGGGGCCTCCAGGGGTATAGAGAGAAAAGCGCAAATACAATGGTAAAATACCAACAGCCATATGGCTTCCTCCCCAACAGACGTGAAACGACAGGTTTTGAAATTCAGACTAGGAACATATGTACCCCTCCCCCCACCCTAAGAGGACCTCAGTGAAGTGTCAATGTATTGAGCACAAAAGTACTAATTGAGGACACTATTGTGACATCTCCTTTCGGAGATGGGACCACCTTTTTTACGTGGTCATCCACGCCATGCAAAGGTCCAGTAATTTGCAGTGCAAAAGTAGTACCTTCATTTCTCAATTAATTTGGTACTTCAAGTATTGATCCAGCCCTGGGAATTGAACCCACAACCTCCCACTCTGCAGTCATGCACTCTACTGACTGAGCTAATCCTCCTGACGTAAGAGTATTCAACTGTATGTAATAAATTATTAATGTCTTTAGATGAAGAAACATTTTATTTTATCTGAGATTTTGAACCTTAGGTTGGCTGCAAAGTAGCAAACTAAGACTTCTATACTTTTTTTCACCAGGGCTTATAGCAGATAAACTAGGCTCATATCAGTTTGCCTTCTATGCAGCTGGGTCATTGATTCTCATCAGTGGAGCTGTACAGTTTCTTCTTCTTTGCTTCAAGTCAACTGCTAAAGGTAAACAAACACAAAGGCAGCTTATAACCATGGTAACTTCAGAGAAGCTTGGGAACATGACGGGCGAGTGCACAGATAATAAGGAATATTTAGCAAGTCTTTATGTGCAGTCTGCACTAGAAAAAAACAATGGAAAGACTCCTTTAGTTCAAGCTTTTAATTAGTGTTAATTCAATTCAATCTATTTATGGACAAGAAATGCATTATAATATTATTTACATATACCTGTACTTTACCATTATTTATGTAAAAAACTATTACTAAAAATGAGTTATTAGATTTTCAAACGACCATTCACTTATTCATCATGCTTAACATAGACAGTCCTGTCCCATTATGGGTTTCAATTGCTTGAGTTTTACGGGGAATTGCTTGGAAATAAATGGCTTGATAATAGTAGTAATAATATTATAATACCATGAATTAAAATACTAGTAGTATAAAAATATTATTTTGTATTTAATTTCATTTGATAAAATAGCGCAATAACCTTTCTGGTAAATTACTTAATATACTTATAAAAATATCATTATTTGTTCGGAATCTATCATTAAAACTGGCCCCATAATACATTTTTTTTGTTTTTAAATAGATATTAATTTTTTGACAATAATCTCATTTGATAAAATAGAAGAATCAATTACAATTTTACTCTTTGTCTATAATAATCAGTTTGAAAATTTTTAAAATTATCTCTGACCTCTCTCTTAAATAAATTGAGATTGTAAGTTAACAACAAACTGTACTATGTAATTAAAAATTGGACTAGCACAAAATATTTTGTACCAGTTTAATATATTCTGTACTGGTACAAAAACAAATTGTACCAAAGTGCAAATTGAACTACAACATAGACACCTAAGGTGCAGAGCCAAGTGACTGTTTTACAGACTGAGGTATATTTTGTAGAGGTATTAAAGCAATGTATGAAGATTAGTACCGTAAAATTCCGAAAATAAACCCCTCCATGGAAAAGCCCCCCAAGCTCGTAATGCAAAAACCCCTCCGTTAAATCGCTCCTCCAAATATAAGCCCCCCGGGGGCTTGTACTTGGAAATTGGCCTCAAATACAAAGTAAAACAGTTGAAGAATTATGATGATGATTATGATGGTCTCTAAATGATAGTTCTTTGTTTTAATCCAAAAGTGATTGTTAGAGGCCTGTTTCTCTCTCTGCTCTGTTGAAATGTTCTTCAGAATCAATACAGTGAAGGGTCTCAGGCTGTGTTGATTTTCTGTCACAAACAAGAATAAGAAGTAGTGCTGCTGCTGCAAAAATAGTCACTGCAGAAAAAATAAGAGATGGGATGTAGGAATGGAGACGATCTGTCATGAAACCTGAGGAAAACAAAAGAACAAGTTAAAGGTCATTGTTTTAAGCAGAATTTGCCAGGAGGTGGTGACTGGAGTATAAAATCACCAACTACCTAACTAGCTTTATTGTATTTTAAACTATGTGGCCTTTTTTGTACAGTTATGTAGTCATGATGGTCAAGATGTGTTTTACAACACAGATGTTTTTAGGGGTTCCTCATGCGTTCCTGCCCCACAAACATCTGCTGAAACGAGCGGTTAAATTTCTTTTCCATTGTTCACAAATATCAGCTGGAGCTCACGTGCTGACTATCAGAGAACCAATTGGTGCTGTTGAAGTCAAAGTGCTGACAAGCCATACAAGATCAAGCTCGCAAAGTGTGATACGTGACCCAGGAATGCATGACGGACCCCTAAGAAAGTCCACGTGTGAAGCTAAAAACACCTTAAATTTTGGACTTTGGTTCAGAAGGTCCAGGATCAAGCCTTAGCATCATACATTGTTTCGACAACAAGAAAATTGAGCAGATAAAACCATCTGAACGCCTGGAACAGACTGTGGGATTATTTTTATGATGTTGTCTTAAAGCTGAACGGTATTTACCCTAGGATCAGCGGCCCTTCGATCTTCCTAGATAAGTCAGGGAGTATCTAGAAAGATCAAAGGGCCTTGCTTACAAGGTAAACAGTATTTGACACCCAAATTAAAATATTAGGAGCCCCTAAAAGCTACTGATTTCAAATGTAAATGGGGGTCATAACTACATGATGACTGTATTATAACTTTTAAATTGTGGTTTTACTGATTCAGTTACTTCTGTGGCTTGGTCAGTCTCTACCTTTAACTGATACCTACCTGCTAAAGCTGGACCAGTTGCAATGGTAGTACCATAACAAAGAGAACTTAAACCCATGGCTGATGCTTTCAAGCTTGGACCTACTGACATCAATATTTGAATGTAAAACGCACCTACTAGAACACCATCTGCTAAACCAAACAGAAATGAAAAGGCTACCAGGTGTCCATAAGTTTTTGCTTGTGTAAGAAAAATGATATCACATCCATCAAGAATAAGGCCACCCATGTAAACATACACTGGGTTTACACGTCGCATGTTACATAACAATCCACTCAGTAGACGACCGATGAATGTGGTGACCCCAATGTAAATAAACAGTCTTGATGCTGCATCAGCTGACACATTAAGACCCTCTGAAAACCTAACCTGCAAAAGAATAGTGTCATAAAGCCATATGTTGTTCAGCAAACTGTGTCGATACAATAGTGGCTATACCACCATAACATAAAGATTATAACATTTCTTTGCAGGAATTAGGCTCAGTTATCAGACAAGTTTCACTTCAGCTCAAAGTTGTTTAGCATGATTTTTCCGTTTATGTATACTGGATAAATTGCACAATAGATCTAAGATTAATGTGTAATTCAAACTCAGAAACATGCGCCCTCCTACTTCCTGGCTTCTGGTACTAGCCAGCATTTTCCTAGACCAAGTTATTGTGATCAAAATTTGTCACTCTTTTGAATCTGTCAGCAAAATCCTCAAATGAACCCCTTTGGCAGGTCCTTGTTCATTATGGTGCTTATTCATTTTCTTTGGATCTCACTCCCTCACTTTGAGGCAAGTGTGTATTGTTTTCCCTTGGTTTTCACTTTCCACTTATCTTCTTGTGCAGTGTGATGGTGCCAGTGGAAGTTGAAGAAGGAGGGAAATGCTGCTGAGTCCCTTTTCTCTCCCTTGCATTTTTAAGAAAATAGGCGTAGCTACCCTTTTCACGCCTCAAATTTCTCTATTAAACTTAAAGAATTAAAATCTTTGGATTTTGATTCTTTCAGGGCCACAGAGCTTCATTTTGGGGTGGTGCTTACAATAATTATTATTGCATTACCCTTTTTTCCAAAAATATGTAGGCTGCACTTATTCAAGTAACTATAGTGGTGATTTCACACACCCTTGCTCTTCCCTTTTGAATGTCTGCCTCTCAAGTTAAATGAAATCATCCAGTTAATAAATGTACCCTGTTTTTATGATCACTCCTTCTGTCTTGCCTAAAAAAATTGGTTCACCTCCCTTTTCTACATAACATACAGCCATGATAAAAACAGATGAATACATGGATGTGATGGTTAAACCTGGGTTGACAAGTGAGAAAAGCAAGAAACCGCTTGCAATCTGACGAACAACAATGATTGACATTATTTTATTTAAGTCATTGAACACTGTATGATTGACTGTTCAAGAAGTAATATCTAGTAATTTATAGTCAGATTTAAATCATGTATCGTCACATAGTTTATGAAGGCCTAAGTAAACTAATGTGATACCTCTCCAAAACAGTCACATACCGTAAAATTCCGAAACTAAGCCCCTCCAAACATAAGCCCCCCAAACTTGTAATGCAAAAAACCCTCCGTTAAATCACTCCTCTAAATATAAGCCCTCCCCCCACCCTAGGGGCTTGTACTTGGAAATTGGCCTCAAATACAAAGTAAAACAAAACAAAAATGGTAAATTTCCTTCCGCAACTATAAGGCAAGCCCAATCGATTTTGAAACACAAATTTCCTTTCGTAGATAAGCCCCTCAAAAAGGGCCTTTGAAAAATATAAGCCCCAAGGCTTATTTTCGGAATTTTACGGTAATAGTAAAACTTAACCTGCGTAGCTGGCCAGATATTTATGCGCAGGGTACTTTCGTGGTCTGCAGAGCTCAAGGGATTTCTTGTTCTCAAACTTCTTGTGGCTCTGCCGCCAAAAAACAACAGCACTCCCCCACTAATCCTGCCAGCTATGCAAGGCTAACTAAGAACTTACCAAGTGAAGTCGTGGAGTGTTATGTCCAAGGTTGTAGAGAATAGCACTAAGAGTCAATACCACAAACCGTTTATTCTTGAAAACAGAGCAGTCAACAAACCATCTTTTCTTCTTTACATCATTCTTCTCTTGCAAATTTTCAGATTCTATGTTTTCCTCTTCACCCTCTCTTTCTTCTCTACCAGTCTTAACCACGGTAGGATCAAATGTCAAACAAAGGAAACAAACAACTGAAAAGATTCCAGCAGTAATGCGATATGTCTTCCTCCAGTGAAAATTGTCTAGTAATACTTGAAGAATGGGTGCCACTGCAAGTACACCAATTCCACTTCCAGATGCAATTATACCAGTTGCTATGGACTGCCTCTTGTTAAAGTATAAGGATGTCACCACATAACATGAAACAAACATGCAGCTGCTTCCAAACCCAAAGAGGATACTGTAAGTTACATACAAGATGGCAATACGCGTCGCAAGAGATGACAGCAAGAGGCCACTGACGCATGATATCCCACCCACAAATGCAGTTATGCGACAACCAAATCGATCCACCAATGATCCAGTCAATGGGCCAAGGGAGAATATAAAAGCTAATCCAAGTGAACCAACCCAGGCTGGAAGAGAACAAAACAGTCTTAATCATTGTGCTGTTACAGTTTCAGGGTACAGTCACACCTGTATTATGTGACCCTCTTTTACTCTGTCACCCTCCATTAAGTTGTCACTTGCAATAGTCCCAGAATTATTTTCTCTTAATTACTGTAAAACTGACCTATTAGCGATCGCAGTCACCTTTTTTGATGTCCCAATGGGTTATTTTTTTATTATCTTCACCTCTATAAGCGATCTTTTTGGCAAGATGTACATATCATACATGAGTGCATCAGACACACTGTGTATGATAAGTGGTTCTGTCATGGGATAGATATTTCTCTCTTTCGCCATCTTCATTTTCTTGAATAATAATTCTTGGTATTAAATGGTCCACCTGTATGAAGTGGCCGTGCAGTAAGCCATTCCCCAAAAAGGGTGACTGCTTTATACACAGCTGAATACAGTTTTGACTGTAGTTGTATCTATTTATTTACCACAACCCTGTAATAAGTGTGAAAGCATGCATGGTGGCCAACCTGTTGACGCACTGCACTCAGATCGGACCTGTTGATCTGGATGTAAATATTGTGGTTCAGTTTTATCCTTAATTGGTTTAAGAAACGGTCCCGATAAGAATGATAGCAACAACGGCAACGAACATGTTGGAATGCAAAAAAGGTGCTAACTTTTCTATTGTCTGTATTTACTTCTGATTGGCTTTAACAGCAAAAGTTAACAAAACTTAATAAAGCGGTACATATATTCATCCTTACTTTCCAACCATCTTCCATATAACAAAATCTGGTCTCAGTTTGAATAACAAAGAAATCCTATGTGGGGAACATGTAAAATTATAAACTTTTCTTGGCTATTGTTTTCAACTCTTGTGATTGGTCAAAATCTTTTAAAACAACAAAACACCCTTTCAAAGTGGACTGTAAATGCATTTTAATGTGTAAACGGCCTTCATGTAGGTTTATGCATTCTCTGTGTAAAAATGAGAACATTCCTATGTGGGGAAAGCACCGTTGCCGCATAACAAAAGAAATTGCTATCCACCTTACCCGGATCATTACTTAAATTCTATTTTCCTTTGTTTCAAACCGGCTCATTATCATACATTACCATGCAGGGCCCAAAACAAAGGAAAATAAAATTTAAACCAAGGATAAAATTGAACAACATGAACATTGATACCATCGCGTTGAGTGATCCCATATATGGATAGACTCTTAACGTAAAATCGCTTATTACATGCTTCTTTGACTTAAAACACGCTCGATGGCGGATCTAAAATACACGTAATATCCCTCCTAAGTAGATCACCAACCGTGCTTGACCTGTGGATTTTCCGCCGAACACATATACAATGGTTTTCGCCTTGGAAAGAACGATACACGAACACTGCAGAAACAACAACCATGAAACAGCAGATCGAGATGGTACAATAACTAATTACTTGCCTGTCCTTTCGCGTGTTTCGTAAAAATAGTCCATCAACACAGGGAAGAGAATTCCAAAATTTAGAGCGGTTCCAAGAGTCAAAGCTATGATGAAAAAGGCACAGAAACAAATAAACCAAGAATAGGGGCTGTCTGCCTCCCTTCTAGACCTTAAATTTGTGCAGAAAGCTCTACAAAATGCTGCCATCACACTCCTTGCCTGCTGTAGAAGTAGCCTGTGATTTTTTTCCCCAAACAGAGAGCCTGTTCACAGGCTACTGTAGAAGCTAAGATGGACAGTCATTCTCTGCGCTTTCTCACCATGTTTCCACAAAAGAGCGGTTGCGTGACACAAAGAACGCTACAGGGAGGGGGGTGGGGGCTTCGGCCAAATGAGGGTGTAAGAAATGTAAAATTCTTATCAAGCTACGATGGCCAAAGAACAAGGAATTCCATTTTTAATAATATATTTTTTTTACCGCAGTTTGCGTGTTATTAAAAATCATATTAAAAAATGTTATATTTTCCCGCTCTTTCATTTTTCATTTTCCTTATGTTTATCACCGCAGTTTGCGTGTTATTTCCCATTAAGCTACGAAAGTTCAACCACAAAGTTACCCTCCAGAGGGGATTTTTTCTTATCTAACTCCCGGATAGTTCGCGACAGCGAGGCTCGAAGCGCCAAGAGAGAGATAACCTGAGATCAGGCGTTTTTTTTCTTTTTTTTTGCTTCTTTGTTTCTTTGGCAACTTAAAGGGATAATAGGGAGAGGGCATGATCTCAAGCTAAGAGAGAGAGGGAAATAACTGCCCTTGTTGATCCTTCTTGGGAGCTTTATCAACCGTAAGATCGTGGGGACGGCGCAAAGAGGTGTGAGCAGAAAAAAAAAACAAGGGGGTGGGGTAGGGGTGAGAGAAATTCCCTCTTTTCCTCCTTCTTTTTTCCCGCTCTCTTCTTTCGCGACGCACCCCACTATCCGAACGCCTGGAACAGGATACCTCAGTTCTGGAGCCAGGGTACAAAGTCCATGGCCCAGTATTTAGTAATGGCTTAGCCGGCGAGCAAGCTCTCCTATTTGGGCGAGCAAAGCAAACCGCACGAGAACGCGTGCCTCTCGCGCGTTTTCTTTTCACGATATTCCCAAATTAATGGAGAGCTTTCTAGCAGGCTAGTAATGGCTCAGTCAATTACAAGTGTGTCCATCGCCTCCAGGGCATTTGTTGGGCATTTGTCATCTTTTCGGTCCAGGTGGTGGGGATTTGACAGAAAACCACTTCCCGGGGCTGGGGCTTTCCCCAATTCTTCTAGAAGCCGTTAACGTCGTTCCATTTTCAATATTTCACCACAAAATATACCTATTTAGATAGCTTAAATGCACCTATCATTGGCTTGCCCCAGGATGGGCGGGGGGGGGGGGGGGGGGCAACCCACGGGAATTACACTTACTGAACATACAGTAGCATTCAACATGGTACATCTCAGTCACCAAGTAAGTACAGTCGTAGAGAAATCACTGTTCTAAAACGAAACGAGCTGCAGCGCAGTGTTGCATGGAAATCGTGTTGTACCCTAAAGCAAAATTCTGGAAGCTTCTTTCGCTATTTTGCAAGTGCAGTAAACAGTAACTAGAGTACAACATGTTATAGAAAAAAATCAAGTTATGCTATCTGTAGTTATTCAAGCCTTAAAAAGTTGACTTGAGCGGTGGGAGGGGGGAAGGGTTGGGCATGTGCGATTTAAAGAAAGCTCCACAAATGCAAATTTGGCCCATGACTGTTGTCCGTGATTGTAGGGCAGAATCACGTTTCGCAACAGTCCACAGCCTTTGACTGACTCGCTATCCTTGAGCTTGCTCGGATGTGTTCTGTTTTCGCAGATTTCATGACTGTCGACATAAATGGATAAATCAGAATGACGTTGATCCTTTTGAAAGACACCGCTGACAAAAGGGATTCCAAAGCTGATTCTTGAGGGCAGCATTAATTCACTCCTTTCCTGCGGTCTCGCCAGGCAACCCAACTTTACTGTGTTGTCCATTAGTAACACCCTCATTGTTATCCTCTACTTCACAGAGTTGACTGTCACCTTGATTACAATCTATAGGCCAGCGACTTCTTGATGTTTCTTTAGCACAAATAATAACAAAAAGCAAGGCCGCAGCAAGAAATTCTACAACCGCACACAAGATAAAAGATGGTACGTAAGTGTTCAGACGATCCGCCATAAAACCTACAAGTACAAAAGAGAAGTATTGATTGTCAAAATAGTTCTAATATGGCTCAGTCGATCCCAAGCGTGTTCAGTCCCCCGGGCAATTATTATTTTGTCTCAAGATAGCTGCAAATGCTCCACGGTGTGGTCAGTAGTTTTAAATACAAAAAACTTGTGCCTGCGCAAGTTGTCAACAGGTCAAAGCATGTATCTTTGATCTATTGACGTGATTGGTCAATCAGTAAGTCGTGATGGTATGGGCTCCTACCAGTCAAGCCGTGATGTTATTGACTGTAAAGGCTCTAGCCGAGAGTAGTGCGTTTTGGTCGGCGTTGTGCCAATGTAATATCTTCATTGACCAATCAGGTGAAAAAAAAGGACAATGAAGCTTTCCGGGGTGTCAGTGTCTATTTTATTAGTATACGCAAAAAAGCTTCAAGTCAAATCTCGTAGTCGTAGTCGTTCGTCTCGTCCTCGAATCTTAAGGTCTTTATAAGGGGGGGCCTTCAGGCCTCAGTTTGGTCTAAAAATAAGGGAAGGTGTGAGCCCCCTGGGCCCCTCTCCTGGATCCGCCACTGGTTAGTAACGTCTGCGCCCTGAAGCAGCACCGATATCCTTGTTTATAACCCTCAACGGATTCAACGAATTACCGGAAATGTGTTTCGAATTTTTCCTTTCATCTTGATTGGCAAACCAACAATGGCTTATTTAATAGGCCAATCATGGTGCGTACTCAAATCCTGGTACACAGCTGAGGGCCCAGAACAAGGATTTCAGTGCTGTTTCACAGACTGACTTAACCACCCCATGCCACGGGTGGGCAAGAAAATTCAGAAAGGGGGAGAACACTTGTGTTGCCATTCACAGAAAAAGGGGGCAGGGTGGCCCAGCCCTAATCCATCGCCCATGTCGACCAACCTAACAATAAAGCTCTTTTGCAGACTATCCAATCAGAAGCATTATTTTGTTCTAAGTACCTGCCAATGGAGGGCCAGTTGCTGTAGTAATTCCATAAAACAGTGCGCTTACACCAAACGCTGATGCCCTCTTGCTTGGCTCCACACAGTAGAGTATTAAAATATTAAAGGTACCTATGACAAAACCATCTGCCAGACCATAAAGAAAGGAGAATACGATGAGATGTCCATAGTTCTTAGCTTGGGAAAGAAAGATAACCGATGAGCCATCTAGAATGAAACCAAACATGAACACATAAAATGAGTTTACACAACGCATGTTGCAAAGAATTCCACTGAGCAGGCGACTGATGAATGTTGTGATGCCAATATAAATAAACAGCCTTGATGCAGAGTCAGCTGATATCCCTAGATCTTCAGCAAATTTCACCTGCAAAATTATCATTGGAAAATGTCGTCAGTTGTACTATTGTCACTACTCCCTACAATTCTATATGCACTGAGACACATTAATGCAAGGACTCCGCCGTTTCACACAAACCCTTTGCAGTCAACTTCAGTC
This sequence comes from Porites lutea, assembly GCF_958299795.1. NCBI lineage: Eukaryota > Metazoa > Cnidaria > Anthozoa > Scleractinia > Poritidae > Porites > Porites lutea. The sequence goes on from NC_133207.1 coordinate 29,958,663, forward strand.
GTCACAGAAAATATTTGGATGGACTGGATGAACTAATAATTTAATTTATAAGCGGTTTTTAAAAAGTGATGCATGATGGGTACTCACCCCCACCCACTTTACCACCATAAGAGATGGCCAGAGATGTGGAAGAACAAACTTAAATTAACAGAAAACAAAAGACAGGGTTTTCAGAAAATTTTGAGGTAGACGGCTGAGTTGTCAAAGTAAGCGGCCAGTCCAGGGATATTTTTTTTAAAAAACATCATCTGTAAAGAAATGCCAAGCAGAGTAGCCAGCAGATACTAACTGAGTAGGCGGCAATTTTCGCCAGCAGCCAGCTACTTTTGACAACCCTGAAAAAGAAATCAGTTTTACTTCTGAGTCTGATCTCTTCTGCCGCTTGTTGTTCATTATAATTGTGCTGTCAGGACCAAAAAATCTTTCTTTAAGTCTTTCATAGTCATGGAGTTTGTAGTTGAACCTCATTAAGTTTAGCGGGGATTATAATTGCTGACCCTGTTCGAGTGCTGTCATTTTGAGGAGAGAATGCATGGAACTTGTGTCAAATGGAACACGTTCTTACCGCGATAGACAAATAATCCATCAAAATAAAATTTCCAGCATTTTTGGTTAATGAAAAATGTCCCTGATGTCAAATTCACTTTTTGTTTCACAAGTAAAAAAGGGCAATTTAAAAAGAGAATCTAGCAGTTTATCACAAGTCACTAACAGCTTTTTTCTATACACCCCTGGCACTTGTAAGCTTAGAGTTATAGAGTGCAAGTAGACTTTTACTTACCAAATGTAATCTTGGAGCATGTTGTCCCAAAAATGCTACTGTGTAAGCTAGTGTTAATACAACAAATGTCTTTTCCTTGAATATAGAGAAATTCAGCCATTTTTTCTGTATTTCTTCTTTACCATCATTTTTTGCATGATTCATCGCTAAATTTTCTGTTTCTCCTTCCCCATCCTGTTCTGTTTCTTTCACTTTTCTCTTCAGTACCGCAGGATCAAAAGTCAAACACAATAAACAAACAACTGAAAAGATTCCTGCCATGATGCGATACGTTTTTCTCCAATCATAATTATCTAGTAAGGCTTGAAGGAGCGGTGCAACAACTAACACTCCTGTTCCAGTTCCTGAGGCCACAATTCCAGTTGCTATGGCCTTCCTCTTATCAAAGTACAAGGAGATCACCACATAACTGGAAACAAAGAGGCAGCTACTGCCAAACCCAAATGGAATACTGTAGGTCACATACATAAGAGCAATACTTGATGGAAGAGATGACAGTAGTAAGCTGGCGATGCATGTTATTGCTCCTGTCAGAGCTGTTCGACGGCAGCCAAATCGATTAACCAACATGCTGGTGACAGGTCCAAGGGCAAATATACAAGCTATTCCAACAGAGCCAACCCAGGCTGTGAAAGAAAAACACTTTTTAAATCTCTGTGACCAGTAAAGAACAACAGTAATGTCTCTTTAACGCAGAAACTGTTGGGAGTAACAACAAGTGTCTGTCCTTATAGAAGTGTCAATATTAGTGGGAGAGGACAGGGGGTGGGAGTTTAGAAGAATAGGGGGCAGGAGTGGCACACGAGGAGACAGAGAGGAAAGAGCAGGAGTTGGGAGTTCTAACAGGGTGGGAAGCGGGAAAAATAGAGGGAAATTATGCAACAATGCTTCATATTTTGAAATCAAAGAAAGGGGTTAGGGGAGGAAAAGTACAAGGAGTGCAAAGTACGGGAGGCAAGTCAGGCTTGGACCCTTACAACATAAAAATGCTGCTGTTGTTGTCAATTTCATTGTTTGCCAAAATACAACTTCTTTCAACAGAATTTTTCTGTGAAGGCACGATGCAACCACTTTCTGTTTTTTGAAGTCTGTAGTATTGGTCCATGTGCTGACATGTTAAATAGTTTTCCACTTTTGATAGCATTTTCAAACTTCAGACGTTTCTGGTTTCGGTTAATGCTGTTTTCATGGGATTCGAGTGGACAGGAGGCAAGAACGGGAACAAACTTTTGATTTGTCAATGCGAAAAGGATACTGTGGACAGGGCATTGAAGAGAAAGGCGAGAGTATTGTTCTCTTGTTGACGTTAAAAGCATTTAAGAGAAATGTGTTTACAATTACTGCATATGTGTTTATGTGCCAATTCTGTCAATCTGCAACCAATTGATACCAATAATTGGTATCAATTGGTTGCAGATTGACAGAATTGGCACATAAACACATATGCAGTAATTGTAAACACATTTCTCTTAAATTATCAATTATTGATATCAGTTATTTATCTATCGATTGTTATTGAAAATCGATACCAATTGATAACCACATGAATCTTCGCCAATGATTGGTCATCGATTAGAGCCTATCAATATCGATTGGTATTGCTTGATACCAATTGTCATCGGTTATCGATTCCATCGATTGGATACCCCGGGAATATAGTAGAACCTCCATAACTCGAACTCGGATAACTCGAATTCCCCGCTAACTCAAACTAAATTTCCTTTCCCTTGATCAAAATTTCACTGAAATTTACTCCGATAACTCGAATTACGCGCTAAGTCGAACTGTTTGTCGTTTCCCTTCAGAGTTCGATTTACCGGGGGTTTAATGTAGTTACAGAGGTCACTTATTCGCACTTGAATTTTACACAGGACAACCACCTGATTTAAACAGGAGGTCTCCTTTCAGATATTGGCAGAAACACAAGTATAAGGGGTCTTCAGTCTTACAACTTGCCTGTTCTCTCACGTGTTTCTTGAAAATAATTCATCAACACTGGAAAAAGAATTCCAAAATTCAGCGTCATCCCAAAAAACAGCCCGACAATGATAGTGGCACAGCAGCAAACAATCCATGACCATGGACTGTCGACCTCTTTCCTACAAAGATTACTCCATGAATCTGACAATAAAATACCACGTCTTGTCGGCATTTCACTGAAATTGTCAAAGTGCTTTTGAAGCAAGGAAGACCCTCCTCGATTTTCGCAGTTACCAAGAGATGAAGTGTTAACAAAACGCTTCAAAGGAAGGAACGTGGGAGCGGGAGGCACTGTTCCCTCTGCACAACTCCGCACCTCATAAGGGACGGATTTGAAAATTACGTCGAAAATATACTAAGGGATGGGAGGGTAGGAAAGGGTAGTTCTTTTCTTCTTTTCCTCTTCTCATTCTCGAAAACTCCGTGGCAGCTAGGGGCAAGGAGCTTTTCCTTGGGAAAAGTTACCAAAAATCAGGAGTTTTAAACATTTGCCCATAAATACCCCACCGTCCTGGCTAACTACCCTGCTTGTGGGTCGTAGGGGGATGTACTTTTCCTGGCCTTTCCTGAGTTCTAAGACTCCTGAAACACAAAATTTATTTAAAGAAATACGAATACATCATAAAACTGATTTTTAAGTGAAAATCAAAATAACTACAGTCCTAGCATGGTCTAAAGGAGTCTAATCCTGGCCCTGTACTGCTCTACTCGGGAAGGGTGCGAATTTGACTGTCGCCTACCCGCTAAGTAGTCCTGTTGTTCGAGCATGCGCATTGTTGCGTCATTAGGTAAACAGCCCAACAAGCAGCTCGCCCAAGCGGTTATGGCGTACGAGGCTTGTCTCAGGAAAACAGTTCCTGTAAGCGGAGAAAAGGATTCCTTTTGTCCAAATAGCGTCTTACTTTTGCCAAACAAAGCAATAACCTTTGGTAGAATTATTTCTAAGGAAACAAATGTTCGTTTATTGTCGAAAACAACACCACTGATGATTTCTCGCAGACATGCAACGATTTCTTTTTCGGCGGGCAAATGGACGATAGTTGACCATGAGGTAAGAAAGCGCAGTTATTTTCGTCTCTTCTTGGGTATATCTTAAAGAAAACGTATGAATAAGGTTTTACCTAACAACCCAAAGAGCTTTGAAGTCTAATATGTAAGAAGTTGCCTTTTATTTTAAGCATTTTTAATTTGTAGCAGTGCAATGGTAAAGTTTGTTGATATTATTGTTCTCCATTTATGAATATTCATCATGTTGAAACCCATGCTAAGTAAGCAGCTGGTTGGATAACTAACAAAAGACCACCTTAATGGAAATTTCACTTGCTAATAAGTGTGTTTCGCGCAGTGTAAATTGTCTTCTAAATCCTGTTTGTAGAGCTGAAAACGAGTTGGGGTCTTGGAGGTTTTTGTTCAAATAGCGTATCACATTATCGCACGAATGTATTCAAACTGGGTTTGTCCTATCTTACATGTACCAAAATTTTGTGTTGATCACGTTTTGGTTTGAAGGTGAAATCTCTTATGTTCTACTTTTTTAATGTTTCTTCTCTAAGTTTTTGTCGAAATATGCTACTAATTATTTATCTAAGCTTACTTTTAGTGATGAACCAGGAATTTCAACCTCTGTTTTGTTCACATTTAAATAAAATTTGTACTTTTGTACTTCAGAGTGAAACTTTGGATCACTCTGATAGTCAAAAAGAGCCACAATACTGCGTGTAATTTGTCTCTCCTTCCAAATTGCCTTCTGTTTGTCTTGAAAACAAGGGTAAAATTGAAGTCAGTTGTCATAGAGTGCAATAAACACCCTCTAAACACCCTCTTAACTGCAGGACACCTTGTTTCCTGCATCATGTGTAGGATAAAAATGTCTTAGTCCTACGGAAAAGCCTTCATGTTTTCTCTACACTCACTTTGTTTTATAACAGGTCCAATTGACCAAATGAAAACATATGCACTGTAGGAATAAATAAGTCTATTGTTCTGTCTTCTGCATTGCAGAGTTTAAATGGAGTATATGTCAATGGCAGTAGAATTCAGCCGAGTTTGCGTCACATGATTGAACCTGGGGATAGGATTGCCTTTGGTGTAGGAATAGACCCAAATCCACCAGAGTTTGAGTATGTCTTTGAGCATGCTGGGAGAGGCAAGAAAAGATCCCATGCGGAGACACCTTCAACAAACAGAGTTAAACAAAGAAAAATTTTGAGTGAAAGTGTCAACGTGTCGGTAACTGCAGATCATCCTGTTGTGCGTGAAGCTATTGGTGTTGCTGAGGAAAAGATTAAGAGATTGAAGTCTTCTCTAGAAGACAAAGAGAAATGTCATGCTGACGTTGTTCAGCAGTTGGAGAAGACAGAAAAAGACATGCAAGCCAAACTCTTGGAGCAGAAAGCTGCCCTAGAGAATGAAAAGGAAGAACTGGAAAGTGCTCTGAAGACTCTTTTTGCAGAAAAGTTGACAGAGAAGGAAGAACAGCTAAATGAGCAGTTGAGGAAGCAAAAGGAAAGTCTTATGGCTGAAAAAGAGCTGGTTGAAGCTCAGTTACAGGAGGAATTAAACAGAAAATTAGAGGAAAAAGACAAACAACTTGAAAATCAGCTGACTCAGCAAAAACTATCTCTGGAAAAAGTTATTTCTGAGAAGGAAGCTCAACAGAATCTGTTACATACAGAACTGGAAAACTATAAGGCCTCTCAGGCTCGCTTACTGGATTTAGAAGCGAATGAAATAAGAATGGAATCCACACTTCAGGAGCTACGACAGATTGTTGAGTCTAAAAATGAAGAGCTTCTTAAACAGCAAGAAGAAACGAAAAGAGTTGAAATGGAGACAAGAAAAACTGTAATTGAGCAGATGGAGGATGAGTTTACATGCATCATTTGTCAAGATCTTTTTATTAATTCTACCACTTTAACATGTGCTCACTCCTTCTGTGAGTACTGTTTGCAAACCTGGCTCTTGAAGAAGAACAGCTGTCCCATTTGTCGCCAGACCATAACAGGAAAACCAGTCAGGTCTCTTGTTCTTGATAACGCCATTGCCAAAATGGTGGAATCTATGGATGAGGAGACCAAGACAAGGCGGCAGACAGTCAGCCAAGAAAGGCAACACTTAAAACTAAGAGGTAATATGGTGCAAAATGTGATCGTCATTGATGGATAAGTGATCCCCCTTTCTTCGACTAGTCAACCTTGCCTATGACTAGGTGTACCCAACTATGAGAGGGAAAGGTAGTGATCCAATCCAGCCGAGAAGAGAAAATATCCGCTTACCTATAAAGTGTTTTCTCTGAATGCAGTAACTTCAATTTTAAGACCGAAGAAAGAAAAATGAGAAGTTGCAGTGAATTTACCCTCATCAGAACGTGAATCCTGCTGAAATCCTTTAGGGAGTAGGCCGAATGAAGTTACAAGCAGAAATTTTCTTAGCTACTGTCATGAGCAATTTCCTCAATGTGCGAGAATATTACACTGATTTAACACACGGAAATAGAAAATATCTGGTCTTTGACAGATTGATTACAAATACAAGTAGTGTTTTCAACTATGTCTACTGACCAGTTTCTTCAATATTGAGTATACTTCTAGTTTTGTTGCCGAAGTCCTTACCGAACACAACTGGCAGCGATATTAAAGAAACAGTGAATGCCTTTTTTCAACTTAATGCGAGTATTGCGGACGTAAGTGAAATTGAAGGAGAAACTATTTGTGGCTTTTCGCTGTACTGTCATTCTGAGATGAAACCCATTCAGTGAAGATTTGTATACGAGAAAAAATACGCACTGGCTGTTCCAAAAGCTTTGACTTACAATTTGTAGCATTGGTAAGTAAGAAATTCAACAAAATCAAACCCACCATTTTGCCAAAATAATGTAAGAATCTTTAAATTAATAGTCTGAAGTCAATCATTGAAATCATGCATTGCTAATGATAGTGTTTTTAATCTCTTCACATTTTTGTGTAAGCAAATTTCTGCACTGCAATTTTTGAGTAACTGAAAGATGAAATAAGTCTAACAAAATGATTTAATCAGTAGGGCTCGAAAAAAGTCTCATCCTGTCGTCCATTACAAGTAGATTTTCTTGCTGGGCAAGTAACTTTTTATGCTGTCTTGCTTAGGAAGTAAGTGTGCAGGCAAGTCATGAATCATTGACTAAATCAAGTAAGCAATGGCCATGGGCAAGCAACATGTGAGGGCTATTTGTCGAATAGGCAATATTTTTTTTTAGACCTGAGTGGGTCCAAGTGAACTTTTGTGAACAGCTGAAAACAGGGTTCGTACAGGTCATGGAAAACCTGGAAAGTCATGGAATTTAATTGTCGGTACTTGAAGGTCTTGGAAAATGAAAGCTCTGTTTGATAGATTAGTCACTGCAGATGACAAAGCAAGGAAGATTTAACATCAAGAGGAGTAATTGTGTCTGTTAAACTGTTTAAAATAAAAAAATATGCTAAAACAAGGAACGTTTTGAAAATTTTCGAAAGTGACAGCTAAACATTAGGTCATGGAAAACTTGAAAAAGTCATGGAAATAGTCATGAAAGTCATGGAATTTGAAGACCTCAAAAGAGTATGAACCCTGAAAAAGTCCTGTGGATTTGGTTGTAAAATAAACAATTTGGTGTGTTGGATGACATTAAAGGTCTACCCATGTGTACAGTGTAAGAGCTTCTCAAGTAACAGTAATAGTCTTCCAACATTGCATGTGGCTTAGCTTACTGGTAAATAACTGATCAGAAATGTAGATCTATATTATTTATTCTTATGCCATTGCAGATGTCTTGTACTTAGAAACTTTTCAAACCTGGCAAATTTTGGTTTATTGTTGGCAGGGCCAGTTGTGCAATGAGAAATACTTTACACCCCATTGAATATAAGGAACCTACTGTTTTGACTAAAGGTTAAGGAAAATTAATAGATCAACATCTCTGTGACTGTCAGATGGCTACTTCTGACAGCCTGACTGAAAAACGTTGCAGGTTTCCTTCAAGGAAGTTGAAAGTGCTGCTTGCTGGTAACTGTCATGTTACAGAATATTTTTTTTGATTCTCGTTGGCATGACCTTTTTACCCTTTTTTCCTTCAAGATTAAAACCTCTGTTCTCTATATTTTTATTTATTTAATAAAGGACTGTATATACATTGAGTTTTTAAAGTATCACTTGCCTGGTTTAAGTTGTCATTTAACTGCACTTTTTTTATGGGCAGCAGTTCATTAATGTTTGTCATATATTGGTGTACATTTTACTGCTTCCCAAGAATAATCGTTTTTCAGTTTTGTTGAGCTGACTGCTTCCAGTAGGTCTGAGTTTTATTATTAGCTTGTAAAACTATATACCGGTACGTGTACATAATGTACAACTGCTTGTAATTTGTTACCTGATAAATAATTTATCGGGTACCAATTTGCAAGCAGTCGTTCATTATTGCACATCATTGTTCAACAGCCATATAGAAATCTGTGTGTTTTGAGCACTTAAGTTTGAAAACAAGGCACTGTTCAGTAATTTCCGGTGTTAATCTTGTGTTGAGAAGCTGAAGCCTGCTAAGTGCATGGAATGAACATTATTAAAGGCTGAAGAATCTGTTACAGTAGGTTAAGTCTTTAAATAAACGATAATTAAGGAGTTAACTAGTGCCCATAATGGTAATGCTTTTTTGATAATGGGCAGACTTGTTGCAAAATTGTGATTGTGGCTAACTTAATAGCCTTCTCTGATTCAGACAGAAATCCTGTTTCCTCTTTTTAAACAAGTATTGCTAAAAGTAAAAGAATGGATACACACTAAAAATAAATAAATTTAAAAATTTATTTTTTTAATAGCTAATTTTAAATACCAAAATGGAAAAAATTTTATGGCCTATAAAGGAAATAAGTAGAATTCCATGTTGACAAATGTCTGGTTTCACTGATGGATCTGGAAAGTTCAGCAGCTTGCTTTTAATTCAGATGTATTTTTTTAACAAATAAAAAGTGTCACAGATTGGGCCAACTATGAAGACTATGGATTATGAGAAGAGAGAAGGCTGTGTTTATTTTGCATTGTTTTTTGGTCAATAGGGTTGCTTCAATAAAGAAGCAACTCGGTTGATCAACAAAAACACATCAGATCTCTCTTGTAAGGTTGCTTTATACTTCAAGGTGGTCAGTAGTAACCTAACAAACCTGCTTTGTTAATAAAAATATTTGAAATGACTCAACCTGGTTTGTGTTAAGGAGGTACCACTAAGGTCAAAGTCCAGGAAAACACTCAATAAAGTAGGTCTCTCCTCAGGGTGTCAAAATCTTAAGTAGCTGGCTGGTAATTAAGTAACCAGCCATCAACATGGTTAAAAAGAATCTTTTATTTCTTCAATTAAGGGGGAGAAGTAGCTGACTTCCCTTAGCAGAGTACATGGAACCTTTTGTTGGTCTTAATTGTGTCTGCATAAGCCAATAATTTTTTTCCTTAAGTTGTTTGAATATCATAGAAAGGAGCACAAGATGTCTTTAAGTTGTCATAGGCAGTGGTTTCTTTTCAGAGATCACAAATCAGTGAACACACTTTTTAGTCTGATCAGTCACCAGTGTCTTATATAACAAATATTGGATGATGTCTCCCGTCAGTAAGATAATATTTTTGTGCCAAAACTATGAAGAAAGTGGTAATGCGTTTTGTTTAGTTAACAGTATATTATTAAAGACAAATTTTTTGTTATATATTTTGTTTGAGTGAGCCATTTTAATCAGACGAGTTATTTCACACATCTGTGGGATACAAAAATACCTAAATGATAGATATGTCCGTTGTGACTTATCGTCCGTTTACACAATTTTGGTTAATGTTGAATAAAACATACCTTTCAATAGATCTGTGTTAACATTTACCATAAAGTCACTTAGTCAATTCTAATTTTGCCATTGATTTACTGTACAGCAGCTGCAGCTAGAGCAACTCCTGGTTCACAGGGCCATCCTATTGTTGTGAATGAGAACGACGGACAACAGCCTGGTCCAGCTCACACTGCACATGCCGCCCCTAGGGTGGCACAAAATCAACCTTGGCATTCAAGATCACGGGAACAACCATACACCCGTGGAGTTCAAGTGACCGATACACGTCCGGCTGCTACCCACCAGAGAAATAATTACAACAGATATTATGATCATCACAGGTACTATGGTAACTATGGAGGTCATGCTGGATATCGTGGTGGGGCTGATATTGAGAGGGAACATGCGCATGGTAATTACATGCAAGGTGTTCCTGGAGCATATTATCCTGGTTATGGTCAGTGCCGATTATGTGGTGAGTAGTAGCAAGCAAACTTCCTCTTCTGGTGTGAGACTCTTTCCCAGGGGGATACTCCAGATTAGAAGTAACGGGGGATGATCAAATGGTAGCAAAGTTTTGACGGAGGAACTGCAAAGCTATGTGGAAAATTAGACGGCAAAACCCAAAAAAAGCCCATGCTGAATTTTCGAGCCTTAAAAAAATTCCAGAAAGCATTAAAAATAAAATGATATCACACAGAAAATAAAAACATTAGAAAAAAAACATCACCAGAACTATGTGGCCAGGATATGCGGGCACTACCATGAATCTTCAGATTTTTTTAAAAGAAAACCGAAACAATTGGTACTTAAATCAAGCCACCCAAAAAAAGCCCTGAGTGAAAAATTTTAAACCCAAAAAAGTCCTTCAATCACCCTTGTCACTTGAAATCCAGAGTAACCCCACCCCCCCCCCCCCCAACCCCCGCCGGAGTACTCTTCGAAAAGCCGTGATTCGATACATTTTTTTTCTTAGTATTAAAGCAGTGAGCGGGGGCTTCCCTAAAAATTGATGGGGATGCAGTGTACTATTCACAGAAATATAGCAGTCATGGTGACTGGAAAAGGCACATTAAGGCCTTTGATCAATTATATACAGATTTTTGTTTCCAAATGCATTATGTTTGCTCTTATTACAGTAGGAGAATTTAACATGTGATTCAGAATCACTTGGGGCCTATTTCATGTACCCCTTTAACTGGTACTGTCTTAGGGGTTAAAAAGGGGTTTGAGACACCCATTAATGGAGATCCTGATGTCTTTTAGAGGAAGCCTTCAAAATTGTTGCAGTGCATGAGCATCAGTCATTTTTATAGGGGAGTCAACTTCATGATGGCTGCTGCAACAACAAGTTTACACTAATAGTGGCATTGTAAATACTGAAAGTTGCAGTACAGTGGAACCTCGATATAACAAAGGGCTAAGTTCGCTATAATGTGGTTTTTCAATATGGAGGTTCTTTTTATGTATATTACTACTACTTGGGTAAAGAAAATTGTTATACCAAGGACTTCGTGGTATAGAGGTTTGTTATATCAAGCTTCCACTGTAATATGCTTGCTTTATTTCCAAGTAAACTTCCCTCTGCAATCAGATTTTTCTATCAAATTACTTTGACTAGGAAATAAAATTGGTTCATACATGTTCTGGGCTATTTTGGGGTTGTTTTTAATTTATTTTACTGAATGATGTAGATTCATTGGTTGGTAAAGACGTTTGTGTCAATAAATATAGTTCATTAATTTATTATTTTTTCAGGTATGAGAGGGCACTGGGCACCAGGATGTCCATTCCAGCACTAGATGGAGTCCTAGCTACATACCCACGGACCACAAACATAATATGTCAGTCACAGCATATAGGCAATATGGTTTTACCATACATATTAATCTAGCGGATAATTAATCTAACAGATAATTAGACTGAGTGAGGTTGAAAGTGACAGTGTAGATGCACGTCATGGAAAAGTTTCAGTTAAGCATTTTGCATCTGCTATATTATTCATATAACTTAAGCACGGCAGTTTTGCCATAAAGGTTTAAGTGGTTAAAAGTGAGATAATCTTTCTCCAAAGACATATTCTGAAGGGGTAATTAATTTAATGATACAGCTCAAACTTCTGAAGAAAAATTATTTGGGTAATTTTGTAAATTAATGATTTGTTCAAAATCAAAAGGGAATCAGATCTTGGCTAAATATGTATGGTTTCAAACAGGGCATTTGGTATGCTAATACTATATTATATACAGTATTTTGCAGCAGTTAAACGTTACATAGTTTTGGTCACTGGTGTACAGTTATCTGCAACTTCATTCAATTTCATAAAAGGCTTGTTTGAATTATATTACTTGGAGCCTTGTGCTTTAAGATAAGATAACTACCAGTCGTTTGCAATAGGAGCTGGGATTAAATAATAGTAATATTTAATTTTAAGGTACCTTTCTCGAAAGGTATTTCCTCGAATAAGCGCCCAGGCGATGGCTAAAAGGAGGGCGCTAATTAAGTTTTCCTTTCAACGAACTGTGATTGTATTTTGGCTTAATCTCTAATAGAAAATCAAAGACTTCACCATTTTCCGCGAAAACGTAAAGTCAATATTTAAATGTCTATCGTTACACACTATTGTATCGCTACATATTTATAAAATATCGATCTCATCGTCCTCGAGATCATCCTCGTCAATGATGTGCACATCGTCGCATTCCTCTTGTACTCCCTACTATTTGAGAGGGGTGCGCTTAGTCAAGAGGGTTGCTTGATTGTGGGCGCTTATTCCGGAGAGGGCGCTTTTAATATATAGAGCGTTGGCGCTTATTCGAGGAAATAGGGTACTTTATAAGCACTAGTTGTAGAAGGTGAAATCTGCAAAAAGTTGAAACAAAAAAGTTGTACCATGAAGTAATTAATAGCGAGGTGATAAAAGATTGTCACAATTCTTGAAAATGGCCCAAAACATGACAAAAACCGCGGAACAGAAATATAGTCGATGACAGCCGCATGCTTCAAAGCCAGGCAAGTTCTCAATTTCTTGGGCTGCAAATTGGCAAATTCCTCCAGTTTAAAAAGGAACTTATGGACATCCTTTGCAGAATTACGGATGGGCTTGAAGCAAATGTGGCAACCTTTAAAAAACACACACGAACAAACTGAACATAACCTATAAACAAGAGAAAAATGAAAACCGCTAAATTTAAATCAAATATCGAAAATTTGAAGAGCAGAATCTTCAATCTTCCTCCTTTCATCACAACGTATTTTTTGAAAAAATTGATGTCATTTTATTTTATTTCTTCATTTTTCCAAATAACTCCGGACTTTTTCCAAAGTGGTCAGTTAGCTCAAACAAAACCTCAAACAGGTCAGTTAGCCACCGGTTTCATTCTTCCCCTTTCAGTTAAATCGTCAAAATTCCACTATCTCATTTGTTTTTGAAATTCTGGCATCTATTCTTGCAACTAATCACAATCCGTATTTATTTAAAAACTAAAAAGGAAATGTTTAATAGTAAAAAGAAGGGAATTAAAAAAATGCTTGTACTGGATAATTTTGAGTACGTAACAAGTATTAAAGCTACTCTACACATGAACTGATCTTAATATTACTGTCATTCTCTTTGTCAAGTATTGAGAATAACTAACACGCGTTTCAAATAAAGTTGCAGGGAATGTAAACCGTTTGATCAGTTGTCCTATTCATCTTTGCGTATTTTTTAATTTGCGCTGTTTTAAGATCATCTTATTATCACAGCTTCCTATGAATCTTAGAGGGGGTGCAAGGGGGAGTCTCATCAACATTTCACGAACAACACGAAACGCCGTTTTCTCGCTTCTCAAACATAGAGGTCGTAAAGACTGTCAAAAACGTTACGTTAGTCCCATTTTGTAAAACAGAGTGCTTCGATTATATTTTAGCAATTTAACTAGAGCTTTTACGAACCTTATGAAAAACACTGCAGGACTATGATTCCCTAGGGAAAACAGCTGTCGGTGGGTATGAGCACACAGAAGTGTGAAGTTACTGAAAATTAAGACTCGAAAGTAAAGTTTAATCAAGCCGCCAGATGCTAGTTAAGATTAACGATTTATTTTCTTAAACTGATCTTTAAAACATATCGAGGATTTCGGCAGTTCCGGTTTCACGGAATTCACTTCAATCACGATTCACAAAACAGTTTTTCAGTACATCACAACTCAGGGACACCAAAAATGGTCGAGCAAGGCGTCACGAACTTAGGAAGATGGCCCTTCCCCACCCCCTTATCTGATGCTCTGGATCCGCCAACGTTAAGGTCGGACAAGAAATCAAGATATTTGCGAGCACTGGCTTTGTCATCCATCTTGCTTTTTTTTGGCGGCTGGGGGGTGGGGGGGGGGGGAAATATCTCGGTTTTTGGAAACTGGATGTATCAACACCCGGTTAGTAGACAATACGGAAGCTAATATTTCCAAGCATATCAGAATTGTACTTGATTGCTAAATTTCTGGTTTCTGGTTCAAGATATGACCATCGCAGAACTTTGCACGATGGGGTTATTTTACTACGACGACCAAAATGGATCAAAGCGAGGTTTAAATAACAAAACCCCCAATTTGCTTAAGAAATAAGAACCCTGAAGGATGCTGGTCGTAGTAATAAAATGACGTCAAAGAAAAAATGGCTTGTCACAACTGCGATGGGGTCCTTATTAAGTTAAACTTTAAAAAAAAATGCAGGGCTTCAACGAGATTCGAACACATGGCCTCTGTGTTGGTGCTGCAGTGCTCTACCAAATGAAGAGCTAAGACCCATACTTTACAAGCAGGCCAATCCATTAAGTGACCACTCATGCAAAACACCAACTTTTTCCCAGTCGAAGCCCTATAGTACCAACCTCAAAAAGAAGATGTGTCAGAATTTTTCTGAGAAGTGACAACCTACGGTTCGAATCACGTAAGCGACCTTTAAAACTTCGCATTTGGGGTGGTCGCGTACGGGAGGTTTGTCCTTATAATCACTCATTAATTTGCTAGCAATGCGCTCGTTTATTGATTCCCTCCATTAAAAATTTTTCGCCAAACAGAAAGGTCGAAAAAAACTTGATTGGCTAGATTATGACGTCAACCGCTTTCTCATTGGCTGACAGCTATTCCATTGACTATCTGTCTTTAAATTTGCCACACCACCCGGATGGCTGGGCGGAACTGTAATACCACTGTTCCATAAACATCCCTTCATACCATTCAATTAAGTTACTCACTCATTCATTTAACCATTTCCACTTAATCGCTCATTCACTTAACTGAAAAGCCACTCACTCGCGTAATAACGTTGGTTTAACAATGTTAACCTGAATTTAATGTTGACCTGTAACAAAAACACTAAATTTACAGCTATTCCTAGAAAAGTTGTCGGTAATAATGTCAGGGGCACCCAACGAGAATAATAGTTCAAAACCACTTAAACATACTAGCATTATTAAACGTATTTTAGTATTTAAACGGTAGGTATAGGCATATTTTTATCCCCTAAAAATTTTTCGCCTCTTCGGATTTCCTAGCTGAAAGTCTAGTGATCCGAAAATTATAGGGATCAAAACTTAACTTTTGGAAAATTTCAGCCAGTAAAAAGGCGCCAAGACAATTCTAGCTGAGCTCAGTTTAGCGTAAAAATCCGTTAAAAAATGGGCAATTACACAATTTTTAGATGTTCGAAAATCCTAGGAGAGGCAGGCACGCAAGAAATTCTACAATAAATGCTCCGAAAATTCTAGATCTCAAATCGTTTTCTGAACGGACATTTTCCGAAAATTGACGTTGGGTACCCCTGAAAATGTGCATGCGACAATCCCGAAAGCTAATATGGGATACGACCAATTCGCTGTTCCTGACACCGTAGCTGTCAAACCTAGTTTGTTGTTTTGCTTTGACCACTCGCAAACACATGTCCATGGTCTCTCGTGCCATTCTCTCAAATTTCTTTGAAGAACAGTGAACTCAAAACCACCCACAATACCTTTCGGCATTGTCGCGTGCACTTTTTTCCGAACCTTTATCGAAATAGCTGTATACTTGTAAGACCGAGTAAAACCCTCCCGATTTTCTTCCTTTTTACTTCTCCCTATAGGCTCTATAAAATTTTTCTTTCAAAAAGGCAGGATATCTCTCCTCGTGCTACAAGAGGGATCTATTATTGAAAAATAAGATTGAAAACAGATGAGATGAATCATAATCTAAAAACAATTTATTAGCATTTTCCTAGGTAATATAGAGCGGTTTTCACTTGACTGTCGTAAAACCAAAACCAAAGTAAATACACTAGCCAACCAAAGGGCGTAGTAAAACCAAAACCAAAACCAAAACCAATCCCTTTCGACAGTCAAGTGAAAACCGCTCTATTGCATGCATGCCCTACATTCAAATACAAAATATATATTCAGTCTTATTAAAATGTACATTATTTGATTTCAAATGAGGTGACGTGAAAGTAGAAAATTGCATTTGGGGGGGGGGGGGGTTGGGGCTTAGAAAGACTGTCAAACTGTGTCAAAATGACGGTTACAAAAGCGATCAGAAGCTGCAAGATACCGAAAAACGCTCTTGCATAGTAGTAAATTATTACGGACTACGAAGTTCTTTCTAATTAGTATAGCTTGGTACTTATAAATAATGGAAAGACTATAAAAAGGATAGAACGCGTAGAAACTAGGAGAGCGACTACATCCGCTGCCTTTGAAAATTTTTGTACGTCGATGCTAACCTAAAACTTTAACAAGCACTATTTTGCATACACAGCTGGCGTTTTGTTAGGCGAGAGAGAAAGAAGCCGCGAAAACGTGCTCAAGGGGCGTGCGCGAACGAGCGGCAAAGCCCCCCCTTTTTCCTTGCAGTCTCGCCGCTCATTTGCGCACGCGCCAAACGGGTGCTAGGATTGTTTCACATCAGCTGCAAATCGTAGACCCATCTGCAAGTTTCGGACACCTCTGGAAGGACTGGACTTAAATGGTGAGTCTAGCATTGCATGGCGGGATATTCTGGAATCTTTCTTTAGAATGCTTGAGGGACTGGGTTGAAGACCTTCACCAGCCGCTGCGGATTCTGGGAGTCTGGCTAGTTTAACAATGTCTGTGTGTTCTACAATATGTTCCTATTAAGAGAAAAAAACAAACACAGTGGCGGTTACAATATTGAATAACTTGGTCCCCAACAAAATTTCATCTTTCATATTATGATCTTCGCTAAGATACAGACTTGAAAAATACGGCTAAACTTGATCTGGAAGAAGGCTAACAATACACTCACAGAATAAGACCCAACCCCCCATAGAACCCATGTTTCTTCAAATGTATCTGCTGGGGCTATTACCAATTATCTCTCCTCAATCGAGTGAACTCAGGCACCGTTCACAGTAAATATTGTTTTCCATTGCTTCCTGTTTCCCATGATGAGCTTCTGGAGTTCGCTTTACTCAACTGCCAGATCAGCTTCAAGGATATCAGTTTAGTTCTCAGCAGGCTGCCGCGGGATCTTCATCCAAGGTTTGGCTCCCAAAATAAATGTTGTACTCTATGCACTACAATTTTCTCCTTCTTCTTTAAAATTTTCTGGAGACTCTTGGAGCCTTGTGTACTGTGCCAACTTATACGAAAATACGATGCTGGTCCCTGCGCACTTAAAACCCCAAAAAGATGAATGGGACAGCCACACACTAACCTTTAGTAAAAGCGTGACTACAGTACTCACCTGAATAATTTTCAACTTTGAATCCACGTCCATGGATTCTACAGGTGTAGTATGGAGCCGTTGGCATTTCTCTGCTATGTTGTCTATGGCCATTCTGATGCAGCCGAGCATTTCACTCTGTCAAGAAATGACCAACAACATCTGATTCAGCACTGGTGATCAGTGATGGCAGAGTTACAACTAGTCTCCCCAGCAGCCGTTTTTAGTGTTGTCATGCAGTCTTTCTTCTTCAGGGAAGGACCGACACTAAATATGCAGGGGCACCCAACGTCAATTTTCGGAAAATATCTGTTCGGAAGACGATCTTGAATGTTCGGAACGTTTTTGTAAATTTATTTGTTGCTTACCTCTCCTACGATTTTCGAACGTCTACAAAATGGTGTAAATGCCCATTTTTAACGGATTTTTGCCCTAAAACGGTCACCTGGAATTTTCGGGAGCCTTTTTGCTGGCTAAAACTTTCGAAAAGGTAAGTTTTGATCCCTATAATTTTCGGAACACTAAACTTTCAACTAGGAAATCCTAACAGATGGAAAATTTTTAGGGGATAAAAATATGCCTATATCTATCGTTTACATACTAAAATACTAAAATACGAGGTTTTGAACTATATTCTCGTTGGGTGCCCCTGAATATGGCTGCAGTAGAGACCACATGACAACAGCCCTGCCCCAAAAAAGCATATTGCTCTGTTTAGAAACAAGAGAAATTCTCTCTCCTCTTAACTCTCCTATGGAGACAATGTTCTAACCATTTAAGCCTTAACGGTCGTCAGCATGAAATTTCTCCTTGTTCTACAGTACCAATAAATGCTTCATAAAACTGAGCGGTCAGGAGAATTTAGGACACGATCACACAAGATGAATCTATTGACACTTCAACAAATTCTTTCCACAACTTCCATTGAAAACATATAGCGACAAAGAATGAGAATTTGAATTTTGATATTAGGGTTGAAAGTTTAAAAAGAAAAAGTAGAGTGCTCTGTTCCAGGTGTTCAGATAACGGATTGCGGGCAAAAAATACAGCAAGCAAAAAAAATGAACGGGATATGCCAAGCACAATATGTGCAATAGGCTCTTTTTTTTTCCCTCACTCTTTTTTTGCCTTCTTCTCACTATCTCAATGCCTGGAACTTCTCCTTCTTCCGCCCTAACCTGCTGCCTAAAAATTCCTCTACTGTTGATTAAGAACTGGTCAATTTTTTCTTTCCTTTGCATGGTCTCTTCAAGTTTTTCTTGAAGTGCAGCCAACTCACTATTCATCAGCTGCAAATAAAAAAATTTATAAAGAAATGAATTTCAATAAAGATTAATTTAATATTATTAATCTGAATAAAATGATTTTCCCAGTTATGAAAGCTTTCTCAGCGATTGGGAAATAAGAATCACGTGAACCAAAAAACTCTGAAAGATTGCCCACATGCTGAGGGGGGCAAGGCCCAGTGTTAACATTAATCTATGCAAATATTATTAATAAATGATACTGATTCTGCACAACTGACCAGCAGGTCTTGAGTGTGTTCTTGATTCAAATCCTGGAGTTTCTGTTGCTCTGTCTCTACCTGAAAAGATTTTTATTAAAGCACAAAAAATAATGTGACACTGCAGGGGCTGCTCAAAAGAATGTTTGCTGACAATGCTGGTATTGGACATGGCTAGAATAGTAAACAACATTTTATTATGGGAGTGCGCTCTGATATTTCGTTGTTAAATTCACTTCTTACTGCCTGTTTATGCAGGCTCAAATCGTGACAGCTTGCAAATATTTTTTCGTACTTGGGGTCTTAGAAGGGCTTGTAAATGTGGGGCTTTATATCTGGGAGGGTTTATCAAGGACTTAAAAAAAGTGTTTCAAGACAAGCTATAAGGGTGATCAAAATTATAGTCTTTGAATTTACTCACTTTTTTAAGTTTCAAAACATCGTAAATTTGAATTCATTTCAATACAAGTTAGAAGGGTATTCCACAACACATTCTCAAACAGGAGCTGTAAGTGTACCTGGTCTGAAGTGTCTATAAGCATCTGTACAAGAGATTGATTGGTAGCACTCAATGTTCTAAATCTCATCATTATTCCCATCAGCATGGAGTCATTAGCCTCTAGATAGTCTAACAAGGTGAGTGAAATGCAGAATGGAAAATTAAATTTGTTAAAATTTCTAGTCCCAAGAGTGGCCAAAATAAATATTCTCCTAACAATTTCAATACATTATCAAAATAGAAAGGTTAGTAACATAATTAATAAAATGGTCAATAAAGGATCTTTAAACCATCCTCTCCACTATTAAATTTCCACCAATGTTACAAGCAAATGGAGATCAGCCCAGAGAATTTTTAAGTGTATGTTAGGACTTACAAGGGTTAATAATGAATTCTGAACAGAGTAGAGCTATAACAACTTCTTATAAACAATTATTAAGGATGAGGTTTTTGTGATTTCTGGGATAATCAAAGTTGAGGTTTAAGTATTATAAGCCGAGCCAAAGGCTGAGGCTGGTCACTTGCGGAGACCTTGATTATTCTGGATGTCAATAACCTTGAATCTAATAATATTGACAAAGTAACAGCTGTCACACGGAACTGATTTGACATTGATATTGGAAATCATATATTGCGCTTGCAACCTACATTAAACTGAAGGCTGTGCTGATTTTACAAAATTAACAGTAGGTTCTTAGTCACTGAGAAGTTAGATAGTGAGTACAATGCATAATAATCAGAAATATTGTACCTTCTGGTAACTGGTCAAGAACTTTCATCAGGAATTTTTCATACACAGAATACTTGGCCAGTTTTGCTTGTAGACCCTCATTCCTGAATGATACAAATAATAAATAAATTTATTATTAATATCACTTGAAGTGTTCAGCAAAGGTACTGAGAAGGGCTTTTGGTTCAGATATTAAGTAAAATAAGTGCACTCTGTAAATAAGCTGAGTAACACTAAAAATCATTAGCTTATCACCTCACCTAGAGAATTTATTAGAAGTCTGAAAATGCAAATATAATCCTAACAGTTGCAATAAAGGATATTTTGGGTACTTTACTTGAAACTATTTATTTGACAACTTTTGGCTTGTTGGAAATTATGTATGTTGAGTACTCAAGAGTTCTTATTGATTTAACCTGCCGAAGAGTTTTAAATAAAAATAAAACGACGAAATAAAAAATATATTTTTTATGCATTTAAATATTGTGCAGGAATCATGCATATATTGTAGCCTACAGTTGTATAGTGATTGGACTTACTTAGTATAGAATTTTAGTGACTTTTAGGGAGATATTTTACACACACTAAGGCATATTTTTAAGGCCAAGGGAAGCTTTAGCATTGTAAGATTTTTTGAGAAGGTCTAGCAGTTTCTTTCATTAATTTGCATTTCTATCACTAAGTTTTAACCCCTAACTCCCCGTCCTCTTCCCCCAACCAAGGGCTCACCTTGCTTTCAACTGTTCTAACTCGATAGTTAATACATCCAGTTCTCCGTTTTTCTGGTTTTTAAGTTTTAATTCTGTTTGGTACTTTTGGATGGCTCTTCTTCTTTTAGCATCATTTTCTTCAATGAACTTTTCGAACTTGTTCACTCTTTCACGAATCTGTTGATGAAAAGGTGGTAAATGTGATGTCATTAATTTTTTTTTTGAAGGGGGGGGGGGGGTTGAACGCACACAAGGAAGGAAGATGTACACTATATTTACTTGACTTGTGATGCATAGCATTCTTTTTCAGCAACTTCCTTTCATGGGTACTCTTTGGTTGTGGTCAAACTCGTATTAATATAGTCAACCTGTGCTTGACCAGTAAATTGGATATACTCTGCAATCTTAGGCTAGTGGACAGCTTGCCATTGGAGACCTTTAGATTCTAAGACGAGTACGACTACGAGTACGAGATTTTCACATTGCTAAGTAGTGTACGCGCGTGAACCAGCGTCATTTTGGCGGGAAAACGTGGTAGCCGTCGTCACTCTACTACGAGTTTTAGTGAAAATGTCGAAGTAGCGGAAACAAGTTATCAAATGTTAGAAGTTTTATCATTTTGCGATCGGGATGGGGTGTAACCTCCTTCACTAAAGGTAACAGTGCTAACTTTTCTAGTGAAAAATGTTAAAATGAAGCTTTCCGGGGAGTCTACATTTTGAGAAGACGCGAAAAAACTTGAAGTCAAATCTCGTACTCGTAGTCGTCCTCGTCCTTGAATCTAAAGGTCTCTATTAACACAGGTTTGACCACACCACCCAAAAGCCAGAACATACGTAAAGAGTATAATAGCCTTGAATTATTCAAGGCTGTACTCTAGGAAAAATAATATTTGGGGGAAAACTAATATTTGACAATGACAGTGAGGACAGTAAGAGCTCCCACAAGTCTCCCGAAACTCAGTGGTGTAGAACATCTGTAGTGGTAAGCAGAAAGTCATAGCTGGTTTTACTCCTGCTGAGAGAACTCAGTTGCATGTGTCATATTTATTGTTGTGTACATACAATGTTCATACAAGACTTTCCTAGCACCGGAAATCTGGAGTCATGTAGCTCGACAATGACCGTCAAGTTTTGCTCAAGAGCAGTGAGCTACATGTACTCTGACACTGTAAAAAGTGCTGGAGTTTCTGGCCTTTCAGTGGTCTGTTCAAAATATTACAGTTACTTAAACCAAAAGAGTCATCATTTATGATTTTGATCCCAATTAAGGACAATCTTTGTCATAGGCCACCAGTACTGCAAAAGCATAGGCCTTTAATCTATTGTTGGTTTTCACATGACGTTGACCAGTAAAATTCAAACTACAAAGCTGTTGATCCTACTGAGATTTTACACTGAATGATGTATTAGAGTGGCTGAAAACGAATTTTCATGTAAATTTTCGCTTCAAAAAAGTTCAATTTTTTTAATAGTTTTAAACCCAAAAACCATCTCAAAATTTTGCTTTCTGTGCATGCCTGAACTTCACAAGCCTATATTTTGCACCTGGATCAGAAGGCTGTGAAGTGTATGAGCTGTAAACGGATTTGTGGTACGTTTTGGTTCTTTATAGCACGACAGTGACCAGAGAACTGCTCTACTAGTACCATAGATTCAAAACGTTTTTTTTGGGAAAATTTTCAAGAGCGAACAGGCTAAGAATTCTAGTAGCAAGAGAAAGGTTCAGCGTTGCAGGAGAATATTATTTTTTAAGAGGTTACACGTCTGAGTAAAAAATACTCATAAGACTATTGACCATTAGCTGGAGAATTCTGCGTAGTAAATGGAGAATTCTCCGATCTCCGATGCCTAATGAACACCCTGCATTAGAAAAAGTATCACTTTAATGTTTATGAGTTCCTCGAGGAATAAATTCACGCTTTTGAAGCAAAACTCGGTAAAACTCAATGTTTCTGTTGGTTTCCATCCACAATGTTGATGCCCATCCGATGGGCACCACCATGGCATCTCCATACAAATCTCTATAAATTTTGGTAAAACATTTCTTTGGATATTTCATATGTACAGTATACAATGATTCCTCTGACCTAAATCTTGGCATCGGTCTGTGCACATTTACCTCGTTTCATTTCCCAGATTCTGGACTTTATCTGTTGAACAGTTTTGACTTTTATTTTGATCTATTTTGAATGACGTGACACTGAAAACCAGCAATATAGAAATTGGGAAATAACCAGTCTACACAATTTTCTTTGAAAATTATCCATACAAACCTGGGTTTGCTTCTTTTTAAGCTCCTCCTCCTTCCTTTTGCAAGCTGTCATACGCTCTGCAAACTGCCGTCTTTTAATATCCAAGTCTTCCTGCACCTTTTCCACTTCCACTTGTTTCTTGAGCAGCAGGGTAGACTGAACAGTATTGAGTCCTGTGTCAAGTAGTTTGCTTGCAGACTGCAAAATAAAATTATTAACATCAAAAGAGGGGTGTGAATACATAGATACATGTATATGATCAGTGCTGCAGCAAGACTTTTGGCACAAGGGGGCTTATATAACCGGAAATTATAGAAAAATACCTTTCGAATTAACAAGTTTTTAATTAAGCTTCAGAACATCATAATAAGTCAAGTCTATTTCAATACATTGAAGGAAGGGCTTTTTTTATTTATTGTATTATTTTTGTATAACTCTGGAGAGGCAGTTTATGGGCAAAGATATCTTAAATAAACAGTGAAAGTAATTTCTTTTCATTTTCCTTGAATAATATCTGACACGTCTTCCCACTATTTTACTTATTGATGATCAAAACATTTTTATGTTAGTTAATGACAATAATTATTGATCTACAGGTCGCATTTTTACTAATTTAATGAAAACACTAACTCTTGATTTTGCAATGATTTTATTTTTACATCCATACAATATCTTTTCCCTAAGCGACATAAAAAGAGTTCGAAACAAAATTAACCACTCATTTGTGCACAAAATTTTAAAAACAGTTAAATCTGCCCCAGACAGATGTTTCATCTGTCTCCGGCTTGTTAATCTAAAGTGACTTACATCATGTGCAAGTCTTTTTGAGTATTAATCTCCTCGATTAAACTACACATATCATTCAGATAACAGATCCTCTAGATTTAGCCAGAAGTTACCACAGATCGTTTACAAAACCCGCGACAAAAAATTCAAAAGTAAACAATAGTGGTAAACACGCGAGTTACGGGCACCTGCATGTACGAATTAACCGCGGAAAGAACTTACATGCACTACATACCTCTTTAACGATGGGAAATTTGCGAACCTCGCTTTCATCTTCCTCGTCTTCCCTGTCGACGAAAAACCGCAAGATTATTGAAGAGAATACTCTCGTATATTTAGCCTGTTAAATAATGAACAAACTGAAATCAAAAGCAACTTTACCGTAACTGCGTTACGAAGACGTTCTGTTTCTGTGGTTCAAGCTCAAGCCGATAAGATCCCTCTGCATCCATGTTAATATCCCATGTAAATTTATTGATTATGGCGTCGACGTTTTGTTCCCCTATCCGCAATAGAGAAGAAACTTCGAATGTACAGTTAGTTTATCCCGCTGTGTGATAAGAAGTTCCAGAGCTCGCTTCCGAAGAAATGTTACCATAGCGACGAGAGTTCTAATTGGCTCTATGAAATTTACACGCCTGTAATGGACTACAGGATCAAATGGATCAGGACTGTATGTTGAAGTAGGACTAGTTATTGTTCGAGATAACTGAACCGAGAAGGCATTTTTATCTTAAGCTAATAAAATTTCACAAATGTGTTCCAAGGTAAAAACATGTAAAAGTAATCGGGCCAACTGATACTTGATGGTATTATATTTGCAACAAAAGTGCAAGTCATCTCCCCCACCACTGCACCTCCCCAGCCCAATAAAAAACAAATTCTCTCTTATCCAAAAAAGGTATGCTTTGGCTTTCACTCATTTAGTTATCATTATACAGCTACTGAGAAGAGATAGAATTAGAAAAAAAATCATAAAAAAATAAAAATCTGATAAAAATATCACAAAGTCACTACACAATGACTTTTTGCACAAATCTTTAAAGGCTATTTCTTTTGTATTACATCAACATACAGTGTACTTGTTTTTATTGATGGAAGAAACTGGATAATCATAATTTATAAAATCCAGTTCACTGATGTAAATTTTTAAAAAGCTGCTCCAATACAAGGACCGTATGGTTTCTTGAACAAGTCTCCAGCTACTGCTGACTATAATAACAAGAAACAGACTTTATACAATGGCTCATAAAGTCAATTTTCTTAACAATCACCAATAAAGGTGTCTGCCCAGTAGCCACGAGGTAAACATAATGTCTTTCATTCACTGGGTTTCACTGTCTTATTTCTGATGTTGGCAACTCTCCGATGCCATATAAGAATTCCTGTCATGAGCACCATGGCTATAAAAATGTCCTCAGTACTGTATGCCATAAAATTAATGTTCTATACAACTCAGCTTTACTATTTTTGTTTTTAGCTGCTAAGCATCCATTGAGACTACTGGTCTTCGTCCTCCTTAAATGGATCTTTTCTCTTTGTTTTTAAGATCTGCAGATTAAAAGAAGCAAATATTCATGAAAAGAAAATGACTTTAATATACCATAAACTGACACTTAAGAACCCTGGGCTGATACATTTTTGTGAGGGATTTTAAAAGGGATTATAAATGTTATAATCCCAGTCCCAAAACGACAATAATTTTAATTTTATTAATATATTTTTCAATTAATTAATTCATAAATACAATATTGTAATTCACCTTTTGGTGTCAATTTGTGTCTGTTCATAAACCAATGTTATTTATTTATTTACTTTTAAATGCTGGACTTCAAGTTCCTCAGGGAGTGGATCCAGAAAATTCAGAAAGGGATGACCGGGACACTTGCCAGGTATACAGCTACTAATTTATTTTGTTCCTTATCCTGCCTTTTGCTAGCTAGCACCCCTCCATCCCCATAACAAAACTTACAGGCCAGCGTGCAGCTGCTTTGAGATATTCTTCCATCTTTATAACAACTGGGCCTTTCTCAAATAACTCCTCCTTGGTAACTGCAACAGAAATTTTATCAACTGTTTCCATTTTATTTATTTTAAATACCTAATTATATTGCTGTCTTATGAACACTCCTGCCACACTGAAGACATTAATGATTGAATGTGGAGCTTGATTCAGAGCTCCACTCATTTTATTAGTTAGGGGTCTTAAGGACATCCAGTCCTAGGAAATTGAGGGTCCCAAGGCCTTCTTTGTGTGTATGAGATTACAAGAGTGGGAGGGGAGAATTTGCGGTCTACAATAATATTACTTCCTTTAATATAAACAGAGCCGTTCTTACTTAAGCTTTCAGAGCCGTATTATTTATTTTTCTTCCACATGTCACATGAACTTTTCGTTAGATCTTCTTTTTTGATTTCCGCAGCTGTGAGATGTTCATTTCCCAATTGATGGTGATCTATGGCTGATGTATCAATAGTAACCAGTTGTCAATCCTTGGGGCTCTTGATTTTTGTGTGTCAACCCTGTGATTATGTGAGTAAGACATTCTAGTGAATAATTTTATCGAAATGTTTTTAACGTTAAGATCTTTCACTTACAAGATGGAATGCAAGAACACAATTCAAGTGGTTTGACAACAAACTTGCTACTGCTTATTCACTTTCCAGGAATTTACAGTCCTGGAAAATGGTACAATAGGATTTTCAGGACATTCTAGGATTTTCCAGGAACCATATGTATCCTGCCATAACTTACAATCTTACCCGCCGCAGTGGATGATGGAGCCCAGTGGGTTTTGCTAGCAAATGAACAAAACAAATCTGTATTAAACCTGTTTTGTAATATAAAGCATCCCCTTCTCTTTTATATGGGAGTCCTATCCTGGGACGCGAACATTCTTTTAATCATGCTTGAGAGTTTAAGTTAAGCTCAATTTTAATTCTTATACAGTGTACTCACGTACGACCCTCTCTCCTTTCAGATGCTTGTACACCATAATCATCTGCGCAGAAAACATCAATCCCATCATAGCATAAAGAAGACGGTTGTTGTGTTTATGTGCAAACAAACGCCATCGTAACCAGATACTCTTTTTTTCTCCCATTTTGGGTCGAAATTCACTAATGGACGAATAATTGCTAGAGTGCGTCCGCCATAATTTTTTTAGAAGAAATCGCTGACCACAATAGGCGAAATATTGGAGCCCAGTTTCTCTCTGCCACTATACGCTCAGTGTAGCAAAGCTCTGACTGAGATATCCACCTTTTCAATTCGATGTATTTGAAGGAACAAACCGTGTAACTACAAAACATATTGGTCTTTCCGGTTTTCTATGGAAGTTCAGTGATGTCAGAAATAGCGGAGCCAGGCGTAAAGCGAGCAAAATTAGCAGGAGATGAAGAGGGTCAAGGTACAGCTGAAACCAGCAAAGAGGCTGAAAAGGTGCGGAGTCATCTTCAGTTTTCCTACTTGTCACTTAGTTGCAAAACTAAGAGTTCAGTCAAAACATGTGTGCCTCGTTCTTTACTTTGATAATCTTTATTGGTGGAAATGAAGTTTTCCTCAGGGGTTCGGTTTCTCAAAAAGTGGAAAATCCAAGGAGTTGGGGGTGGAGGGGGGGGAGGGGGGTCCTATGTGAAATTCCCTCCTTGGTGGGGCTGTGGATATTTTCTGGAGCCAAACATTCAGGTCAAGAAACACAGTCATACCTAATGTCCTGTTGTGTGACACATCCCTGTATAGGATCAGGTACATTGGAACCCCACCACATGCACACAGTCACCTCATCATTATGGCCCCATGATTTGTCCTGACAAATTTCCCACTTATTTTATTTTAAGGAAAATGTCCTCCCTCTGAAATCCACAGGTTTATTTTGTTAGAAACCCAAAGCAATAAGAACAAAACTGCTTTCCAAAGGGCAGACAAGTAACAAATTAATGATACTAAATCTTCATGAAAAGTTTCAACTTTCTTTCTAAGTTCCTCAAAGTGGTATCTTGAATGAGAAAAGAAAGTAGCCGTGAAAATAAGACCCTACCCTGAACCCATTCGCTCCTGAAGATTTTGCCGAAAAAGGCATTTTGAAGCTTGTGTAGTGGTTTTCGGGTCACTGACGTGCTATAAAGAGCTAAAACTTACCACAAAACCGTTTACAGGTCGTACACTTTACCTCCTTCTGATCCAGATGCAAACTGTTAGCTTGCGAAGTTCAGGCATGCACAGAAAGCAAAATTTTGCTTTTTGCTTTCTCTCCTCCCCTCTTTTTTCACTTTTCTTGTCTCATTTTTTCTCTCTTGCTGGGCATTTAGTAGGCTTCATTTTGGTGGGAAAAGTTTTTAAGAAAGCTTTTAGGATCTTAGGATTAGGTGAAAGGAAAGGTAGGTGGGCAATGGAACAAGATTTTCCTGGAGATTTTCAGGTCAATGTTACATGGTTTTTCTCCTTTTTCTCTGGTGTCCTTGACTAAATTGTGCTCATTCTAGTATGGTTTGAAAGATCTCTTTACTCTGCACAAGTTAGAGGACAAAGTTGCCCTTGACAGTTAAAACTGATGATGTCACAAGTGGTAGAAAGGACGTGGATCCACACAGGCAGTTACGGGCAGCTCAGGGGCGAATGGGTTAATCAATTTTTTGCAATTTGTTTTACCGAGTTTATGTTTATGCACACTCATATCCACCAGGTACCCAAAGAAATCTTACTGCATGAACTGGAAAGACTACAGAAAGTGTTGTCAAACATCTTGCTTGAAGCTAAAGAACACGTAAGAAATTCTGTTGAAGATTTCATTGAAGACAAAGTACGCAAAATGGGCCCAATGATAGGTCACTACTTCTCTACATTCCAATCATTGAATGTCATGACAAGAAAAGATATGGATCAGGCAGTTAAAAAAATGTATAGTTTCAAAAGTATTCGAGATGCAGAAGAGGAGCTGTTTCAAGCAGAGCAAGATTGGGACTCTTTCTTGAAAGAAGTAGATCATACGTTTGATTCTTTGTGTGGTTCAGTGAATGATAAAGAGCTTATCATTGGCTCATATGGTCCATGCGAACTTAAGTTAACTGATGTTTCTACAGAAAGGTTAGTGTAGTAGGAGATATGGTGACATGCATGAAGCCTGTGTACTTTCCGTAGGGGCAGATCTAGGAGGGATCTAAAATTGTGCAAAGTGTTGAAACTGTTTTATTGCCAATCTTATTTGCACAATGCAGACCCTAAAAGTTAATCATTCATTGGTAGTAAACATTGAAGTTTAAAGAATTTCTAAAGAGTTCTTAATGACATCTGTGGGAAGCTTGGCCCAAGCATCTTAGATCTGTTGCAAAAAAGGAACTTAAAGCAAATTGCTATGGCAACCTCTACTACAGTGGCTGGAAGTAAAAGAGCCCAAAAATGACACACTACACATGCTTGGAAATGACCCTTCACCATAACGCCTACAATGTGAAGATCTGTCTAATTATTGTGGCATACTAGCTTTATATGCGTGAGTATAAAAGTCAACTTTTCTCTCTTTTTTTACAATCATCAGTTTCAAAACCTTTCACAGATTGTTTTTCACTCTATCATGAAAGCATTTGACGCTTCTGGTTTTCCAGTAATTATGTCTTCCCTATGTTTTACTAACAATGAAAGCAAATGAGCGAGAAACCCCGTAGTCTCCGTTTTTGGTGCCACATGCTTCAAGTTGAAATTTGGTGGGCTACAGACTGACAAACTCTCCTCAGGACTACGCATCCATGACTGCCGTAGTAGAGATCGCTGTAGCGATTTGCTTAAAGTCCCTAAAATCTCTTCTCGGGGAGCTTTCATATTCCCAGAAGCAGTTTTTTTTGCAAGAATTTTGCAAGAACTTTATGGACGAGTGGTGTTAAAATTTAATCACTTTGAAGTGAAGAACATCACTTTCAATCAGAATATATTATTTTCGAATGCTGTGTTAGACTTGCTTATTCACAGTGGTTTTTTAGCTTGAATTTCTCCCATAAGTGCTGCATTGAGGCTATGGTACTTCTTAACGCTTTTGTCCCAAATGTGACCATTATTTGAGGGCAGTGCTTAATCAGGGGCAGGCTTATTCCAGTCAATTGGGTTAAAAACCTTTCACAGTTTTCTTGAGCTCTCTGTGATGTCAATCATGCACTTTTTTTTTTATCATGAATTTGATGATCGACATCAGTCATCAACTTACTAATATGGAAAATCTTCCAAATTTGGTTGGTTCTAAGTGGTTATGAAAAATTAGAAATGAATAATAAAGTGATTTTCTCTTCAAGGCAATTCTCCGTTCAAGACTTGCTAACCTCAGCATCCACTGTCTTGGTACTTCTGCGTCATTTTGCATGACTGCCATGACGTGACCATGTGGCCCAAGTGGAAGCATGCAAAGCAGAATTTGAGGCCCATAATGGACAAGTTGTTGTCATCAGCTTTGGAAACGTGGTAAGCATCAAATTAGCCTGCTTTGCCGCCTAACTAAGCAGGTATATTGTCCTGAGGGTGTCCATAGACAGTAGGTTGAACAGGGGTGGATCTAGGTGCAGGGGGTGTGCCCCCCCACCCGAGATGACCTGCGGCTTTCCAATACAACTGTTATTCTGTATTAGAATTTGTTTACGTCACCAGTCAGTTACGCCATTCCTTAGTGGTGCACCCCCTGCTAAGAAAAATCCTGGATCCTCCCCAGTATTATTTTATTTTATTTTCAGGCTGGAGCTAGGAGGTGGCTGAAGGACACACACTGCCAACTGAGAATGTTTGTTGATCCAGAACGTCATCTCTACAACGCCCTTGGTCTAAGGCGATCAGTGGCAAAAACTTGGAGTATACCTGCCCTTGTTTACTATGCAGAGCAAAAACGAGCAGGGAGAAAACTTGCAGCCATGTTTGAGGAGGATGATCCTAATCAGATGGGAGGAGATTTTATTTTAGATGAGCAGGGAAGATTGGCATTAATTCATCGCAGTAAAATTTCAACTGACAGACCTCCAGTTGAAGAACTCTTGAGTTGTGTCAAGGACCTGAATAGAGCAAAAGCAAACTTGTAATGATGTTAATGATAGTTGAACCCTATTTCCATTGTTTACACTAGATGCCATACATTGTCAACTGAAAAAAGCCTATGACAGCCTTGGCAAGACGGGTAATCAAAAGCTCAGTTTTTCAATCTCTTTAGGGTTGTAATTTGACTTGATCAACTCAGTTGATAAACCATTTTTTTCTTTCACTGCCCCATCGATGCAACACCACAGTTTCTTGAGAAAGTAACTCCTGTATACGTATGTGTAACCAGCTGATTCGCCCAACGGCGATTTGTCTGCAGTGGAAGAGAGATTAAGAGTCACATTCATGGCAAACGGCAAGCATGAATTTGAACCATGTGACCAAATTTTCCCTTTCTCATGCTTTCTAGTTTGAGAAATTCTTAACTTGAATCTGACATTTTCCATTTACCGTAAATGTCACTCTAAATCTCTCTAATATCGATTCACAAGTTGGAACAGTACATATTGCAATATCCACCAGTTTCCTAGTGTAGCATGGTAAAATGATGGCTTTGACTGAAACACTTGTCATGAGGTCACTGCTTGAAGAATATGCTGCTGCACTTGTGAACTGCACAAAATTTTTAATGTAATGTTGGAATACCTCCACCCTTCTTGCTGTCATTGCGGTATAAGGTATAGCTAGGAATGGTGAATTGATTATCAGGGTATGTGGAATCAGTTTTTGTTTCACTGATAAAGATAATCTGAGCCTTTAGTTTTCTGATCATTGCAACAAGTTCCTCGAGGTTATTTTGAATGCTATTAATATTCAGATGACATAGTAAGATATCATCACAGTTTTTCCTTTTATTCTCCAGTTGCTCATTATCTTGTAGAGTGTAAATGCCTTGTGGGTCATCGTGACTTCCATTGTTACTCTCGGAATCAACAGATGAGTTAATTGTCGAGTTCAGTGTTGTATTAGAGAAGGGAAAAACTGATAATAAAGAGGGTGGACAGATCCAGCTAAAGCCATCCATCTGATGGAATTCTCTGTACTGCTTTGGAGTAACATCACCATGCTTTAAGTGGCACCATGAGTCACACTGGTCACAGCTTAATGCTCGATGGTTTCAAGCAAGCAAACAACGCAATTTTCAGGCCCTGGATTTACACTGATATCGCCGCTAACAGTCAGACGAATTAGGTGAAAACTGCAATCTGAATTTCAGTAGTAGTTGACTCTTGAAGCAAAATATCCTTTGCCACCAGGGGAGGATACAAGATGGCAGACATGCTTACAAAGGCATGCATACTACTTTTGTGATGGAATTCCATCTGTGTTGCCCCCAGAATTTGTCCGGGAATGGAAAAGACCACTCCGGAGACTTCCCAATGTATTTTCACTCACATACGATGAAGTAAGCGCTAGAAAAATAAAAAAAAGGCGGGGAGCAAAGACAGGCTCGACTTCGCACCATTTCTGTCTTATGAACACCAGTCATGCCACACTGAAGACATTTACAGTTGAATGTGGAGCTTGATTCAGAGCTCACACTCTTTTTAACAGTTAGGGGTCTTTAGGACCTCCAGTCCCAGGAAATTAAAGGTCCTTTTTACTTTTAAAGGGTCCCAAGGCCTTCTTTGTGTGTATGTGATTACAAGAGTGGGAGGGGGGAATTTGCAGTCTACAATAATCTTTACTTTCTTTACTATAAACAGAGCCATTCTTACTTAAGCTTTCAAAGCCGTACTTCATTTTTCTTCCACATTTCACATGAACTTTTCGTGAGATCTTCTTTATTGATAACTGCACAGCTGTGAGATGTTCATTTCCCAATTGATGGCAATCTAAGGCTGATGTATGGATAGTAACTAGTCCTTGTCAATCCTTGGGGCTCTTGGGCTCAAAGAAGCATGCATCCTTTTTTATTTTTGTTTTATTTTTGTATCTGTTTTCCAGGATTTTCCAGGAACCATATGAATCCTGCCATAGCTCACAATCTTACACTCAGTAGTAGGTGCTGAAGCTCAGTGGGTTTTGCCAGTAATGAACAAAACAAACCTGTATTAAACCTGTTTTGTTATCTAAAGCATCCCCTTCTCTTTTATATGGGTATGGTATGGGAACATTCTTTTACGCACGGCTGAGAGCTAGTGAGCATTACCAGTAGGTTTAAGTTAAGCTTCATTTTAATTTTTATAAAGAGTACAGTGTGTACTCACATAGGACCCTCTCTCCTTTCAGATGCTCGTACACCATAATCATCTGCGCAGAAAACATCAATCCCATCATAGCATAAAGAAGACGGTTGTTGTGTTTATGTGCAAACAAACGCCATCGGGGCGCAATTCACGAAAGGACGAATAGACGAAAAATGCTAGAGTGTGTCCGCCATTTTCTCTTTTTTTTTGGAAGAAATCGCTGACCACAATAGGCGCAATATTGGTGCCCGGTTTTTCTCTGCCACGGTGCTCTCAGTCATCCGAGCAAGAAATCGATGTAACATGAAGTAACAAACAAAACATATTGGTCTTTCGGGTTTTCTATGGAAGTTCAGTCATGTCAGAAGTAGCGGAGCCATATGTAAAGCGAGTAAAATTAGCAGGAGATGAAGAGGGTCAAGGTACAGCTAAAACCAGCAAAGAGGCTGAAAAGGTGGGGAGTGATCTTCAGTTTTCCTACTTGTCACTTAGTTCCAAAACCAAGGGTAAAGTCACGTAAAGTCAAAACATGTGTACCTCGCAGCCTCCTCCTCAGGCGCTTCGTTTTTCGCATACCTCGTTCTTTACCACGTGCACACAGTCACCTCATTATTATGGCCCCATGATTTCAGTGATTTGTCCTAGCAAATTGCCCATACATTTTATTTTAAGGAAAATGTCCTCCCTCTGAAATCCAAAGGTTTATTTTGTTGTACAGCAGCCAAAGCAATAAGAACAAAACTGCTTTCCAAAGGGCAGACAAGTAATTAACATTTTAATGATACTAAATCTTGATAAAAAGTTACAACTTTCTTTCTAAGTTCCTCAAAGAGGTATCTTAAATGAGAAAAGAAAGTGGCCATGAAAATGAGACCGTAGCCTTGGCTTTTCCTGATCACGTACGGCACTACATTCAGACCGAATTGTCTTTCGCAGCGATCGCCGGTCCTTTCTCGCTAGTTTGTTCTCCACTTCAAACGGTTCCAAACGTCGAGTGGTCTTGGACTTGAGTTTTCCACCAACATTTTTTGTCAATAGTGGCATTCCATTGAACTCCTACCAGGATTCTCCATTCAAACTCCGACTACCGGGCATGAGCGACCGTTTGTGTGAACTCATTTTGGCTAAAGGCCAGGGTTGTTGCGTTTACAGAAAAGACCTTCAACGCGCTTATCGCCAGTTTCTGATCGACCCTAAAGACCATTATCTGTTGGGCTTCACATTTGACAATCATATTTATTTTATAACATAGCTAGATAATTCGCCGCGTGCTTCATATTCCTATTGAGCACGCTGATGACGTCAATAAACTATTCGTAACTCCTCGAGTGGTTGTGAGCTTAGCAATCCCGAGTCTCCTGAGTGCATCCATAACTCAGCAATACACAATGAAGCGTTTACCATGTGTTTTATAAGGAAGTTTAAGAGGAAACGTTTGAATTTGTTAACCGATAGTAAGGAAAACAGGTGAGTGTTGTTCAGTTGTTGTTGTCATCTCCGCGAGCTGTGCGGGCTATGGCGTGAGATCATTCTTTTCAAAGTTGTTTCCTCTCAATAACAATTTTTCGGTAAATTAATAGTTTTCCGGTACCTAAATACGGATTTTACATTCATTTTAGAGTACACTTTCTCTCAGTTTCCGGATAAAAACATAAGAAAATATAGGCACGTAAACATTGACGCGTACTGCTTTGAGCGCACCCTACAATAATAAAATTTTAAGTTAACTGCTGCATTGATCGCTTTCATGTTATAAAACAATTAGTTCATGCTTCAGCAGTGCGTATGTCGAGATATTGAGCACGTGGGAAGTTTGGAGAGCACTCAAAAGGCCAGAGTTGCCCTCGGCTGCGCCTCGAGCTACTCTTACGCCTCTTTCGTGCTCTCCAAACTTCCCGCGTGCTCAATATCTCGATATACGCACGCTGACGCATGAACTAATTGTTAATTGACTCGCGGTGTCCTTTTGGTTTACGGACCTCGGCCATGATCTGTCAAGGAACAACTTAAGCCGTCATATATATTTTCACGCAAGCCGGCTTTTCCGCCGATGTTTACCCCCGGTTTGGGGTATTCCCATACGTTACCTATACGGGTATGTGCCGCCCGACGTAGCCTGTTCCAGGCGTTCAGATAGTAGAGCGCGGCAGTAAGCGGGGAGCGAGTTAAGTTGTACACCGGGAAAACGGGGGGCTAGTCTCCCTTCTTTTTTTTTTTCTTCGTGAATTTTTCTCCCGCGCTCTACTATCTGAACGCCTGGAACAGGCTACACCCAACGGGGTCGTGATTTTGAAGCTCCTGATTTAGAACGGGTTATCCATTTCAGAGGCGTTTCCTAGAACGGGGTATAATATTTCGAACGCACGAAAGCTCCAGTTTTGTAAGCAGCCATTGGAAATTATTCAAGGACAGATTGCTTTTAAAAATACGGTTCAATGCGTTAACAAACAAACTGTTGTACTCTTGTTGCACCCCAGAATGGAGTATAAAAAATTGGCCCATTTCTAGAACGGGGTATCAGTTTTAGGGCGAATTCTATAACGGGATATAAAAAATTGGTCCATTTCTAGAACGGGGTATCAATTTTAGCGGAATTTTTTTTTGAACGGGGTGTCAATTTGGAGTCCAGGGAGGCACATACCCACCCAAAAAATACCCAAGTGCTCCCCCGGGTGTTTACCTAGATGATTTTTACGGCGCTGAACTCGTCCGTCGCTGGCTGACAATGCCTTTGCTACTCTGCAATTTATTTTCGATACCCTAGGCTTAGCCTCTTCGCCTGAAAAAGATTC
Organism: Porites lutea; assembly: GCF_958299795.1. Classification (NCBI taxonomy): domain Eukaryota; kingdom Metazoa; phylum Cnidaria; class Anthozoa; order Scleractinia; family Poritidae; genus Porites; species Porites lutea. The sequence goes on from NC_133207.1 coordinate 29,994,409, forward strand.
ACCGCCGGCCTTTGTGATGGTTTCCTTGGGTTTCCTCGTCAATTCCAAGGATTTTACATTACGTGTTCCAGAGACTTCGTGCATTATCCGATGAGTTACATTTGTGGTTGTCACGCGAGCGCTTTACCGTCAAAGAACTGCAGTCTTTGCTCGGTAAACGTTCTTTCGTGTCTGCTTGCGTCCACGCTAGTCGGATTTTTCTTTCTCGCCTCTTGAACGCTTTGCGTAGTTTCCCTTCCAACGCTAAATCTCAACTAGTCACGTTGGAAATGCGTCACGACTTGGCTTGGTGGCAAACTTTTCTTCCCCTTTACAATGGTGTTTCGGTTATCAAGCTTCAAGCCAGCCGACTGGTCCTTTGCTAATTTTCGTTTCACCACGGATGCTTGTCTGACTCGCGGCGGAACCACGTGCCTCGATAAATGCCTTACATTCTCTTTCCTGGATTTTGTCCTCCACGCCACGTCTCACATCACTGTCACATCTCTGCTCTGGAACTCTTCACTGTTATTGTCGCGGTTAAGTTCTGGGCCACAGCATTGCAACATCAGCGATTTCTCGTCTCCTGCGACAACGAGGCGGCGGTTACGGTGATCAATTCGGGCTCCACCAAGGATCCTTTCATGCAGCGCTGTTTGCGCCAGTTGTGGTTACTTCAGCGCTTCATGATGTTGCCCTCCGCGTCCGGCATATTCCCGGCGAGCATAACACATTAGCCGATGCCTTGAGTCGTTGGGATAACACCTCCTCTCACACTCAGTTGGCCCAAGCGACCACAGCTCTCGGGATCAGTTACGTTTTCGAAGAGATACCCGGAGACTTCTGTTATTTTGACGTTGTTTGACATTTTTTCGCTTTTGTTATAGTTTTTTTTAATTGTTTCCTCATTTCAATTATTCAGACATTTATCGTTTCTTTTTTCAGGGAACTCTACCAACGTTTCTTCATTAGATGCCTTTGCTCAGCGTTTAGTTCATTTGGCTTTTGCCGCATCGACTCGTAAGAATATTAAGTCTCACGTTAACGTTTACACTAGGTTTTGTCATTTCGTCCGTGCCTCTCCGTTCCCTGTTCAGATCGATTTGCTTATTCGTTACGTTGCTTATCTCACCCTTTCTGGTCGAACCTACGCCACTATCATCAATCATATCGGCAGTCTTAAACATGTAAATCAGCTGTTAGGCTTCGGAAAGGTCTGTGACACACATTATCGTTTTCAGTTAGTTTTAAGAGATGTTAAGCGCTATCTCGGAGTATCCCCGAACCGTAAAAAAAAAATTGAAAATTGTAAATTGTAATTTGTTTACCCACTGATCACTAAGGAGTTCATAAGAACTCGTTGAGACGTGTCCGTGCGTTCCAGATCGAATTGGAATTTGGAAGTGTTGGTTTTTAAGGAGAGGGGAAAACCGGAGTACCCGGAGAAAAACCTCTCGGAGCAAAGGAGAGAACCAACAACAAACTCAACCCACATATGGCGTCGACGCCAGGATTCGAACCCGGGCCACATTGGTGGGAGGAGAGTGCTCTCACCACTGCGCCACCCTTGCTCCCCTGACAAACATCCTATTACTCCTGAACTTTTGCTGCAGGTGTACTACCTTTACATGCAGCCATGTGGGCTTTGTTTCTCGTCGCCTTTTTTACCTTTTTACGGAAATCTAATTTAGTCTCCGACGTAGCAGATCGCATCTCAACTAAAGTTCCTTTGCGGCCTGATTTAGAGTTTTCCTCTCAGGGGGCATCCCTACATATTAAAGCGTCTAAGACTATTCAGTATCAACAGCGTTCTTTGTCAATTCCCTTGCCGTGCATTCCAGGTTCCCAGCTTTGTCCAGTCGGGGCTTTAAGTAGCCTGAATTTCATCCGATTACTTCGAGTCGTTATTACTCCCTCAGTAAAGGAGAAAACGACTCGAAGCAATCGGATGAATTTCAGGCTAGGCTTTAAGGCGTCATTTACGCCTTAATCCAGGGCCCTCGCATGCGCCGCTTTTCTCGGTTTTTTCTCCCACGTCTCGCAGTTTATTGCCCATCACGTATCGCCATTTTTCCCAGTTTGTTTCGCGGGTCATTCAAGCGATCGGCTTAGTTCCGGTCCATTACTCTCCCCATAGTTTTCGATGCGGCGGCGCGAGTTTCGCCTTTCGGTGTAATGTTCCGGCGGAACTTATTCAGTGGCAAGGTGATTGGCAAAGTGACGCCTACCTAGTTTATCTCGAAATGTCCTCAGCTCAAAAGAGACAAGCAGTAAATTCCATGGCCGCCCAGATTCTTCTTTTATCTCGAAGTTCTCACTAGCATGTCTTTTTTTTATAGCTATATCTATATACCCAAATATATTATCTTTGTCGCCCTATAATTAATATCTCTTTTTTCTCACATTCACGTCTCTTCTCTTATACCACCCGACTTCGGTTTGGGCCTTTTTTTTTCGTTTGGCGAGTCTGTTGATTCAGTCACGACCTTTCGCGTTAGTCAGTGTATAGCGGTCGATCCTGGCTCAATAAATTGTTGGCCCAAACCTCTTCTGGTGTGGTTAGGGACCAGTCATAATTTAAGTTGGAGGAGGGGGGTGGGGGGTGGAGGAGGAATTGTTTTTTATCCCAAATTATTTCCAGACCCCTACTCAATAGCACCCTTGTTTCTTAGGTACCCTCCCCTTCAATCATGTTAAAAGATTTAAGGGCCCCCCTTTCTTACATAATACCCAAATGGTAATAACAAATAACATTTTCTTTACTTTACCGTTCTTACTCACTGTCACTTCCGAATGTGCCAACTACATAATCGTCATCTGAGAGTGATTCGTGATCTTGCTGGTCAGCATAGGACATGGAGTCTGCCATTTCCAACTGTTTCTCTTTTATAGAATTAAGCTCATTATTTCGCAGTACGTGGCAGCTGATGGTTTTTATTTTGTCACTTTTTTACCATACTTGCCAAGTCCATGGGCAGTTAGATATTTCTCAAGTTCTTTGAAAGTTAGTTGTTGCAATGTTCCTTTTAGAGACATGTCTAGCCAGTCATACTCATTGTATGTTTTTAGGTCTCGTTTGCTTTTGTCGGTTTGCCTCTGAGTCGACCTGATGGATTCTTTGAGTCTCAGTGTTGTCAGGTGCTCCGGATATGAAGGCACGTATTTTTTATCAACAGCGAACTTTGTTGCATATTCTTTAATGGCATCTGTATCATTGAGGGTTATTTCTGATGAATTTTTCACATGCTGGACAATGTCAATACCGTACTTCTTGCCTTACGTAGAAGATATAACCAAAATACTTACACTAAGGCTGAAGAAGTGAGAAGGAGGAGAAGAATGAAAGAACAAAAAGGAAAGAACCAGACCAACAAGCGGAAAGTTTATCAAGGCAGGCTAAAGAGGTGTGTAAACTTTTGACTGGGAATGGAGAAATAGACATCACTCAAAAAGCCAGTATTCCTGTGATTGACAGTAATAACCTCAACAGAGAAGCACTTCACACTAAACTGAGAAAGAGATTTCACCTAGAGCCTCTCAAACAGCTTATAGAGCAAGGATATATCAGTGATTGTGTTATAATTATTGAGATAAGACAAGCCATCGAAAGGTTAGAGGCCGACAGGACCGCTTCAGGGAAGAAAGAAGATAATCAGCCAAAGCTTACTGCTTTTTATATGAGCAGTACATGCTCTAATAGCAAAAAACTTGACAGTGACACAGACAGTGAGTCCACATCAACCTCATCTACAAATAATTATTCGGATAGTGAGATTGCATAACATGACTTTATGCATGTAAGTGTTGATGCACCTACTATTTGAGCATTAAATCTTTTTGTCAAAATGCTGATTAAATTGTTTTAGTATTACACAATAGAGCGGTTTTCACTTGACTGTCGTAAAACCACAACCAAAGTAAATACACTAGCCAACCAAAGGGCGTAGTAAAACCAAAACCAAAACCAAAACCAATCCCTTTCGACAGTCAAGTGAAAACCGCTCTATAGGACTTTGTTTAAAACTGAATCAAAATCAGGTCCTTTAATACTTGAGCATCATGCTGTTCAGTAGGGATGCTACTTAAAAGAAACTTGAAGACCCCCCCCCCCCCCCAAAAGGTCATCTTTTGGCATTTTAAGGCCCCCCATATTCCATCCAAAAAAAATTGAAGGCCCCCCAATTTCTACTCCACCCCCCCCCCCCCGCCCCCTCCAACTTAAATTATGACTGGTCCCTTATTGAGAGTGCGTGATTGTGCAATAATTACGTTGAGTGATTCTTGGTAACTACGCATCGATCATTTTACGTCACCGAGCTTAACTGGTCGCTAGGTTCTCTGATCGGTCAGTCATAAGCTCGTTTCGTTGGGCAAGTACACTAACCCAACCCTCCCACCCTAGGGAGTCTATTGATTCAGTCACGACCTTTCGCGTTAGTCAGTGTATAGCGGTCGATTCTGACTCAATAAATTGTTGGCCCAAACCTCTTCTCGTGTGGTTATTGAGAGTGCGTGATTTTTTTGCATTTTGTTTTACCAAGTTTATGTTTATGCACGCTCATATCTACCAGGCACCCAAAGAAATCTTACTGCATGAACTGGAAAGACTACAGAAAGTGTTGTCAAACAACTTGCTTGAAGCCAAAGAACACGTAAGAAATTCTGTTGAAGATTTCATGGAAGACAAAGTACGCAAATTGGGCCCAATGATAGGTCACTACTTCTCTACATTCCAGTCATTAAATATCATGACAAGAAATGATATGGACCGGGCAGTTAAAAAAATGTATTGTTTCAAAAGTATCCGAGATGCAGAAGAGGAGCTGTTTCAAGCGGAGCAAGACTGGGACTCTTTCTTGAAAGAAGTAGATCATACGTTTGATCGTTTGTGTGGTTCAGTAAATGATAAAGAGCTTGGCTCATATGGACCCTGTGAACTTAAGTTAACTGATGTTTCTACAGAAAGGTTAGTGTAGTAGGAGATATGGTGGCATGCATGAAGCCTGTGGACTTTCCGTAGGGGCAGATCTAGGAGGGGTCAAACTTGTGGAAAGTGTTGAAACTGTTTTATCGCCAATCCTATTTCCAAAATGTAGACCCTAAAAGTTAATCATTCATTGGTAGTAAACGTTGAAGTTCAAAGAATTTCTAAAGAATTGTTAATGACATCTGTGGGTAGCTTTGCCCAAGCCAGCCCATCTGATACGGTGCGATAAAAAATCAGAAATTCTGCGATTTTCAAGGTGGATTGTGCAATAAGATAGGACTAATATGCAATAAATTATGCAATTTTTTCAGGGCTAATTAACATTGTTTTACCAGGTTTCAAAGGAGAAAAATCACTTTAATGTTGTTTAACAGGCAATTGGAATGTAAAATAATAATAAAACATCTATTTTAAAACAAATCAGTTAAATTTGTCTAATTACCTTACCCGGAAAAGAAAACACATAAAAAGAAAGAAAAAGGACACTTGTTTAACATTACATGATGCCGTTACACTGCTGACCCGGGGGGGGGGGGGGGTACTGCCATATATTGGCTATATAGGTATGTGCCGCTGTGAAGGGTATGGTTTTCAGGCAGTTTACTCTAGGATAGGGTATATAAATCAGAGTGTTTGGGTCTAGAATAGGGTATCATTTTTCAGGAAAATGATCAGTTGGTTGAAGATTTTATCTAGACAAGGGAAACAGCTACTCTAGGATAGGGGGATTTGGGGAGTTCACTCTAGTATAGGTTAGCAAAATTCAGCTGAACTAGCTCTGGTATAGGTTAAGGGTTCCAGGGTCCCAGCGGCACATCCCCACCCAGAAATTCCTAAAGTACACCCCCCCCCCCCCGGACTGCTGACCACACTGCATGTCTCTGAAATCAAAATGGCTGCTCAGATATGATACTGCGATCGAAGGTTTCAGATGCCTTGCAAGGCTTTCTTTAGTGCTAAATCACCTTAAGTAACATTAAGATTGGGAAAATATTTGATTAAAGTTAGAATTTATTGTTGGCTTTACTTGAATTTAGCATTTTTTAATGAGTTATGAGATTTTCCTCAAATTGTGCGATCAGATGCAACTGTTTGAGGTGAATTGTACGAAGTCGCACCATTGCGTAATATAAGATGGCCTGCCAAGCATCTTAGATCTGTTGCAAAATAGGAACTTAAAGCAAATCGCTATGGCAACCTCTACTACAGTGGCTGGAAGTAAAAGAGCCCAAAAATGACACACTGCGCATGCTTAGAGATGACTGTTCACCATAACGCCAAATCCTACATCGTGAAGATCTGTTTAATAAGTGGCGTACTCGCTATATAGTGCATGAGTATAAAAGTCACCTTTTCTCCTTTTTTTACAATTACCGGTTTCAAAACGTTTCATAGATTGTTTTTCACTTATCAAGAAAGCATTTGACGCTTCTGGTTTTCCAGTAATTATCATGAATTATGTCTTCGGCTTCCCTGTGTTTTACTAACAGTGAAAGCAAATGGTCGAGAAACCCCGCAGTCTCTGTTTTTGGTGCCACTTGCTTTAAGTTGAAATTTGGCAGGCTACAGACTGATGTACTCTCCCCAGGGCTACACATCCACTCGTACGACTGCCGTAGTAGAGATCGCTGTATCGATTTGCTTAAAGTCCCTAAAATCTCTTCTCGGGGGAGCTCCAGCGATTCCCAGAAGCAGCTTTTTGTTGCAAGAATTTTGCAAGAACTTTTTGGGCGAGTGGTGTTAAAATTTAATCACTTTGAACTGAAGAACATCACTTTCAATCAGAATATATTATTTTCTAATGCTGTGTTAGACTTAGTTAATCACAGTGGTTTTTCAGTTTGAATTTCTCCAATAAGTGCTGCATCGAGGCTACAGTGCTTCTTAACTCTTTTGTCCCAAATGTGGCCATTATTTGAGGGCAGTGCTTAATCAGGGGCAGGCTTATTCCAGTAAATTGGGTTAAAAACCTTTCACAGTTTTCTTGAGCTTTCTGTGATGTCAATCATGCAATAATTTTTTTTATCATAAATTTGATGATTGACATCAGTCATCAATTGCTAATATGGAAAATCTTCCAAATTTGGTTGGTGCTAGGTGGTTATGAAAAATTAGAAATGAATAATAAAGTGATTTTCTCTTCAAGGCAATTCTCCATTCAAGACTTGCTAACCTCAGCATCCACTGTCTTGGTAATTCTGCGTCATTTTGCATGACTGCCATGACGTGAGCATGTGGCCCAAGTGGAAGCATGCAAGGCAGAATTTGAGGCCCATAATGGACAAGTTGTTGTCATCAGCTTCGGAAATGTGGTAAGCATCAAATTAGCCTGCTTTGCTGACTAACTAAGCAGGTATATTGTCCTGAGGGTGTCCATAGACAGTAGGTTGAACAGGGGCGGATCTAGGTGGAGGGTGCAGGGGGTGTGCCCCCCCCGGAAATGACCTTCGGCTTTCTAATACAACTGATATTCCGTATTAGAATTTGTTTAAGTCACCAGTCAGTTACGCCATTCTTTAGTGGTGTACCCCTCGTACAAAAAATCCTGGATCCGCCCCTGTTGAACAGTAATGTATAGATTTAGCCAGGGCTAAAAGCGAAGCTCTCGTTAATATCTTTAGTTTACTGAAACAAAATATAAAATCGTGTAATGCTAAGCGGCGACGGCAACAAAAACAGACAAAAAAAGCAGTAGGTCTAATTAGCAAAAAACATCAGCACGTGCAGCACACTTTTTTTGTACATTTCTTTGCCGTTGGTTTGCACAACGACAACGTGAAACTTTTAGAAACGTCCGAGTTACACGTTTTATGGAGGAAATGTTGTGTGTGGTCCTGTTCACTTTCTTTTTAATGCCGCTCATTTTTGCCTTGGTGGCCGCTAGCATTTCTCATTTTCTCACCCCCCAGTATAAAATTTTCATGTTATTCTTCAAACGAAATTGGTTGCTCTTTCTCTGTTATCCAGGCCAATGTAGACATTAACATTAAGTCGAAAGAAAGAATCGGCTTTGTTGTTGTTGTTTTTTATCTCTAAAAGTCCTGGTGGCTATGCGATGTACCGCTTAAACCCGCTTAAATTTCACCCCGGTTTACATGAAGAGGTAGACGCACGTACGGACGTACTCCATACGGACGATTTTCTCAGAACCAAAATTTCTCGTATGCAAAGATTACCAAATTTTCTTACCCATGGTGCTCCGCTGCGCGCCCTCTGCTCGCGAGAGCTCCGCTATCATTTTATTTTATTTTCAGGCTGGAGCTAGGAGGTGGCTGAAGGACACAAACTGCAATCTGAGAATGTTTGTTGATCCAGAACGACATCTTTACAGCGCCCTTGGTCTAAGGCGATCATTGACAAACGCTTGGAGTATATCTAAACTTGTTTTCTATGCGGAGCAGAAACGAGCTGGGAGGAGGATGTTTGAGGAGGATGATCCTAATCAGATTGGAGGAGATTTTATTTTAGATGAGCAGGGAAGATTGGCATTAATTCATCGCAGTAAAATTCCAACTGACAAACCTTCAGTTGAAGAACTCTTGAGTTGTGTCAAGGACCTGGATAGAGCAAAAGCAAACTCGTAATGATTTTAAGAGAAGAATTTAACGAAAGTATTGTAATTCAATTCTTTCTTAGTTAAACCCTATTTCCATTGTTTACACTAAATGCCATACATTGCCAACTGAAAAAAGCCGATGACAGCCTTGGCAAGACGGGTAATCAAAACCTCAGTTTTTTAATCTCTTTAGGGTTGTAATTTGACTTGATCAACTCAGTTGATAAAACCATTTTTTTTCTTTCACTGCCCCATCGATGCAACACCACAGTTTCTTGAGAAAGTAACTCCTGTATACGTATGTGTAACCAGCCGATTCGCCCAACGGCGATTTGCCCGCAGTAGAAGAGAGACTTAGAGTTACGTTCATGGCAAACGGCAAACGTGAATTTGTACCACGTGACCAAGTTTCCCCTTACGGTAACTTGTGCTTTACTATTCATTACTTTTACCCCAAAATTAATAGTTTCACGTTATTTTTGTCGATAACTATTGTTTGGACTGTTTTTAGCTGCACGCTTTCTAGTTTGAGAAATTCTTAACTTGAATCTGACATTTCCCGTTTACCGTAAACGTCACTTTAAATCTCTCTAATATCGATTCATAAGTTGGAACAGTACATATTGCAATATCCAGCAGTTTCCTAGTGTAGCATGGTAAAATGATGGCTGTGACTGAAACACTTGTCATGAGGTCACTGCTTGAGGAATATGCCACTGCACTTGTGGACTGCTCGAAATGTTTAATGTAATGTTGGAATGCCTGTTTTTGGTTTCCTACGATTTCATAAAAATATTTTTAAGTACACGACTGTTCCCGGTTATTTTTGTATCTTGTCTTCTATACTGCATGTCCTTCATTCTTGTTTGCATGTTCATTCTGGATAAAGTCTTAACGGTTTCTAGCAGTCCTTTCTATAGTTATCTTGTTTACCACTTTTGTTCAGTTTAGCTTCCTCCCATAACTTTCCCTTCAGACTCCGCCAAAAGAATCGTGGCTATCCTAAATTTGTTAGTAACACAAGTGAATAAGATGTTCTCAGTTCGACTGTCAACGCGAGAGAATTGTGTCCTTTTTCACATCCTTTGTTTTTCATTATTACCCCCACAACCCAGGCTGTAAAGAAAAGCCTTACTCAAACTTTTACTATTTAAAATTGACTCCGAAACATTCATTCAGATCCTCTTTTTGTTTATTTAGAGCGGACTGGAAAAACATTATGAGCTTTCTTGTTAGAGCGCCCTAATTAACATATGATGATCAACAATTTCATGTCAATATCATTCGCAAGATGTGTTGTGCCTACGTGGATAAACCGAAATTGTTGGTTTTCCGAGTCCCTTGCTCTAAGAGAGTTTTCCTTGGCTGCTCCTGTTTTCCCTTTCCTCAACCAACATTTCCAAATTGCAGTTCAACCCGGAATTCTGACGGAAGTGGAAGAGGAAGAACCATTTTGTGGACTCGCAACCATTACATTATTATTTATTCATTTATATCTATAGTTCTATATTTATCTATTTATTTATTTATTCACCTATTTTTATTTAATGACTAAGTTAAGAACGTATTTTGTTCTCTCGGTGGTGCAACAGTTACATGATGATCGATTCATTTCGCCGCCACATTACCAGTTCATCTTTGAGATAAGTCAAGTAGTATAAATTTCAAGCACAACCACCCCTGACAACCTTTTTTTTTTCCGGAAACGGTGCATCTCTGTATTCAAATTTGTTCTCAAAAGTTTGAATAAAATTTTAAGCAAATACAGTATTCGCCAATGCACCTGGTGCTAGTTAATCCAGCCAATCACGAGCCACGCTGATATTGCATATCAAAGGCGACCAATCAGAGGTATCCTTCCCGTTCAGGTGACTTACGTAATTGCATTTAAGCTGCTTTGCAGGTTTACAAAGCCCGAACTGCAATAACCCTTTGGGATATTTCCTTAGCCAGAAGCACACCTTTACCGCGGAAGATATTGATTTGCTGAAAGCAGGTCTTTGCAAAGAGTCGACGTACATTGAAGACGAAAGGCACATACAGTTAATTTTTCCACAGAAACAGTGATCATCTTTGTATTGAAGCTGTAAGTTTAATTTTCACGTACGTTTTGTGAGATGCGATTTGAATACCGAAAGCCCTCCTAAATTTCTACAAAAGACTTCCTTCCTCTTGTACTCTTGAGCCTTTTTCAATGACGTGGATAAAGTTGACTTGCAACTCGAAAGTTCTGGAAACAAAACTCAGAGTGCACATCATAAATGTTCATCTTACGAGCGAAAACCGTACTTCAAGATTGATTCCGGTTTAAAGAGCCTAATTTTTTTCTGCGCCTTCTCTGGTTCTAATTTGCCAAATTTGCCTGGTTTGGCCGCCCTTCTGGGTCAGTTGATCATCTTCGATCGAGTTGTACGAAGTCTTATCGGAAATACGTAGGGAAATGGAAAAATTGCTGACTGAAGTAATAAACTACCAAAATAACTAAAAAAAAATCTATGTTCGTATGAACTCGCAAGCGTCTTTTCGCACGGGTTAAGGTATAATCAGCGCCCTGACACATTTCAAAGTCCATGCACCATCCGTATACAACTTCAAGTGACCAGCTTGCTCATAGTTTTATGCTTTGGGCTGAAAACACCGTGTTGATAAAGATAAGGTTATAATTGTTCTATAAACAAGCGACCTAATTTATGTCTGTTGATGGTTGAAGTGTATGAAGAGCGGTAAGAACGAAAACCACCTGCGAGATGTACCTTAGATACCCATATTGATATTTATCTTCCCATATTAAGATTAAACATATATAAACTGGACGTTTAAAATGTCATGAGCTTCTTTTATAACTCTTTTTATGCAGCCCTCTAATTATTATTGCTTTTTTTGGGGAAAACTTTATTCATTTCAAATGTACCGGAAGACTAACTGACCAGCTTGTATAATAAAACCTTGCACTTATAATAACCACGGATGTTTTTTGTTCTTTTGTCTTCCAAAACTAATTTCCATTTTCACTCTTGGCTTGTCAGTGCATGTAACCACTTGGCCTTGACACTTCTGCAACATTTATCTACATATCTTTTCGCTGACTAATTATTTTTCCAAGGAATACGCTTTTTTTTTTTACCAGTGAAGCATGAATCCAGTGTAAACCCAGCAATACGTGGAAGCCTCTATAAAGACACGAACGATCAGAGATCAAATAGCCTGAACTTCTTTGAAAGGCTGATTTTTAATAAACATATATTCTGAACCTCTTTCCCCTTCTTCTCTTAACGGCATTCAAATACGCAGATTCCTGGGAGTGAAGCTAACGGCACTTCACAAGAACTTACGTTCAAAAACTCATTAATCATTCGCAATGAAAAAACAGAAGAAATTAATGTTTGATGAGTCTTTTTATATCTGATAAAGACACGGCTAAACTTTACGTCCAATTTTTTGGACCAAACTAACCCCAAATCTAAATATTTGTGCAACTGACAATGAGTTGATCTATATCAGAGATTTTGAAGCCGTTCAAAAAACTCGCAGTCGTGTATTCAGCTGCATGTCTATCGTCAGGTTTAAAAACCCGAGGCGAAGGCGAGAGTTTTTAAACCTGATAATACACCTCTACTCGTTTTTTAAACAGTACTTTAATATCGTCGATGGCTGACCATACACACCCTGACTTCCTGACTCTGATGATGAGTTTAGGTTGTCGAAATACTACAATTAGCCCGCCTGACAATTTTATTCAAGCTACACTGTAGTCAGGGGAGTTTCATTCCTGGTAATGCCACTAAGGCTTAATTCCATTCTGAGTTGAATAACTAATAATATACTTTTTCTTTATAGGAAAGAAAATGCTTCAATGCAAGGTCATTTTGATAATTGTAAGCATCAAATTAATCTGACAGCATGTTGAACCGACATCTCCTTAACAACATATAAATATCTGTTAAGACCTGTTAACGTTACTTTAATGAACGTCAACAAAGTACAAGCAGGGGAGATCCAGAATACTAATGCATGTGAAATTAGGGACTCAGTTATACAGCACTAGCACTCGTATTTTTGGTTCAGCCTTAATTAGTGCATAGTTCATAGTTTTCATGGCTGGATCAAGAGATTTCAAAAAAAGAGGATCGTAACTGAGCTTTAGTTCTTTTCACATCTCACTCCCCTTCTTCCAGTGACCGAAGAATTCAAATTATTCGCTGTGTTAATATTTATTGATTACAGAACTCTGTGAACGTAAATATGCAAAGTGTGCAGATATTAAGGCTCTAGGAAAACGTTGATTTTTATAATGTTCTTTACTTGTTATCCTTATTACAATTTTAACATATAAAACAAAAATCCCAATCAAAAAGTGGTTGTCGCCCTCCTACCCCCACCCTTGAATTTCACATCTGGTAGTCATTTTTAAGTTTCGAATCTATCAGTTCATTGTCCCAATTCTTTCTCCTCCACAATGGCCCCTTAGGCTAGTGAAAGGGGAAAATAAACTGCGCGCCCTTTCGTCCACTGGGCTTTCTTTTCTTTTCTTTTTCTTTACTATTTCGATTTAATTGGGCTATCCAGAGAGAGGTCACTTTTAATACACTGATGGTTTGCTGACTTGGAGTTATAAACTCTTTCAGTTTATTTGTACCAGCATTCTCGATTTCGTTCTCACCCACGAGCCGGGGAGGAGAGGCCATGGTGGAGGTCAACATCGCCAAAGAGGGCAAACACGGAGAGGTGAGAAAAATCTTTAATGTCGCATCAAGAATCATTAAACTTACGCATAAAGCTGCTCTGTTTTAGTTGAAACAATGATTTTGAGTTACCAAAATCACACAGTCCATACCGTATTTAATGCTACCCTCAAATAAACACCACAGAAAGGAGAAAAATTACTAACAAACGCCGCCCTCGAATTAACACCGTATTCAATCAGACGAATGCGGGGTTAATTCGAGGATTATGTACTATAGTCAATATTAACTTTGTTAGACGAGGAGAAAGTTATAACAGTATTAGTGATGTTACCAGCACTTCAGTTAAATTCATGAAGCGCTCTGCTAAACAATCTGATATATGGTCAGCTTCAGAGCATTAATACCTTTAATGTCTGACGTGTTAGCATCATCAGTAAGTCTGGCAAGCACCATTATATCAAAAATATTAATGTCTTATATGTTATTACTAGCTTTCTTCAGCATATTTTAGCCTTGTCAGCACTTGTGTATAACAATATTACGGTGTCTATACAGGTTAGTCTTAGTAGCTCTAAAGCAATAAAGAGTATGATTTTCTACAATATATTTTAATCGAATAAGCACCTTTGTATTACAAATATTATTGGTGTCTTATATGTTAGTCTTACCAGCTCTAAAGCGATTAAGAGTTCCTGGAGAGTTTAATTGCCTTAATTATATGGAGCTCGGAATTGTTGGTAACCTTTCTGGTGTTAAAATTCTCCACAATCTTTCAAATATTAAAAGTCTTAGCAGCACGCGTCTAATACGTTAGTCTTAACAAATCTAGAGTATTAGTCTTATTAGTAACAGTGTACTGACAATACGTATACAGCTATTTCAAGTAAGGTTGTCGGAAAAAGTGCACGCGACAATCCCAAATGGTATTGTGGGTGATTTTGAGTTCACTTTTTTTCAAAGAAGTTTCAAAGAATGGCACAAGAGGCTGTGGAAGTATGTTTGCGAGTGCTAAAGGAAAGCAACAAAAGTAGATTCGACAGCTACAGTGTTAGGAAAAGTGCATTGATCATATCCCATATTACCTTTCGTGATTGTCGCGTGCAGAGTTTTTCTGACAACCTTTCTCGAAATAGCTGTATACAATAGGGTTAAAAGCTGCAATGTGCATATTACAAATATTATTAGAGCCTGATATATTAGCCGTATTACCACTGCTTGTTAACAATATTAGTGCATGTCATTTGTAAATCCGAGCTCCCCAAAGTCAGTATATTTAACAATGGGCACCCAGCGTATTAGCAGTATTAGTACCTCATTTGTTAGTCCTACCACCAGCAATGTACTGCTAACATCAGTGCCATATGTAATTCTTCCCGACACCAGTGTAATTAACAGTTAGACCCAGCGTATTAGCGCGCAGTGTTAGTCCTACCCCAGGGTGTTAACAGTTTTAGCTTCTCCTTTTTAAAGGTCTTCCCAACACCTCGCCAGTTTGACCCAGCGTATTAGCGCGCGCAATATTAGTATTTTATCGGTGTTAGTCCTTCCAGCACCAGTGTAAATTAACAATTTTAGCTTCTAATATACAAGTCTCACAACACCTGTATAATTAAGAGCTAGACGGCCAAGCATATTAGCGCGCAGTATAAGTGTCTTGCGTTAGTCCTACCAGCACCAATGTATTAACAATATTAGTATCTTATAGTCTCTCATGTGTTATTCCTACCAGCAGCAATGTATTAGCAATATTAGTGGTCAGGTGTTAGCCTTACATGACCAATGTATTAATAATATTAGTGTCTGACATCAATCTTGCCGGCACCAGCACATCAACCAGTGTATGAACAGCATTACTAGGGTCTGATGTGTTAGTCTTTTCAGCAGCAGAAAACATAAACATCAGTTGTGTTATGCGTTAGTCGTCAGATCAACACTAGGCGTGCAGGGGCCCGTTATTTGCAAGTCTTACCACGAGCAACAGTCATATTAGCATTAGCATTAGACATTGTTCACTGCTTCGCATTAATAGGCACGACTTAGTCCCTTAGCGCTATAACATCAGCAGTATAAATATTTAATAGCATGAAGACATTAAATTGGCGCTGCATTAACACAGGAATTCGCATCGTCGTTAGCATAAGAATTATTAACATCGCCATTGACATCTGATAAGCAATTAGCATTAAAGATAGCTTTTATATCACCTGCACGATTAACAGCGCCGCTATTCAATCATAAATTGTTGGTTATAATGGTGAGTCCTAAGTCCTCGTTTATTCTGTACTATTTAGAGTACTATCATCAGGATGGACAAGAAAATATTTGCGATATTGGAATTTTTTTACGAAACTTATCTAATCTAGATTGCAGCCTGAATTATCCACAAATTCAGTGGGACCTTGAGCAACAATGACGACGAAGGCAAGGAGATCATTAAACAATGACACGTCTATAAGGAGTTAAACAACAATTCTGCCCATGCATCACACTGTTTTTAAAAACGTTTCTTTGCCGTCCGTAGTCTACACAATTACGATCCTACTGCGATGTCGTCGTAGGGTATCAGCACACGACGATAATTCTCCTTTCTCTTTTTGAACTCGAACGCGGACCCTAAAAATAATATTCAAGTCTGAAGAAATTTTAAGAGATATGACAGATTGAGCGAGTTGGAGTAACTGCGGCAGAAATTACTCGTAAGAGAACGCAAAGTCAGTCTAAGATGGGTCATTTTACTGCCTTCGCCATTGTTCTTGCCTAAGCGTCAACACAATCAAGTTTATCTGACATGAAGAGCAACATTACCGATGAGCAAAAAGCATTCATAATCAGTTAGTGTCTACGGTTTTGAATCACATTAGCAGCACTATAAGATTAAATGTTGTTATAGGCAGAGCACAGACAGGTTCAATTAAGAATGGAAATGCATCAGTTTCATTACAATCAATATTGGCATTCAACTGAGTATTAGCATCAACTGACATCCACACAAGTATTAGCATCAATATTACCATCAGCATCATATTAATGCGGTGATCGGCACCAGCCTCGTTATGGGTAAAGGTAATAGCATAAGAATAAGCATTATAACCAGCATAAGCACCACATAAATAACATAAGCCATGAGAGATAAGTTAACAATGGCGCTGATCAGCCTTAAGGTCATTTTGCATTTAGCAATATGACAATCCAATGGCACTGGCGCTGCAAGTTAAAATGGCGTTAACACTTGGTCTTGTAATGGAAGGGAATACAGTGAAGATGAAAGAAAATGAATTGTTAGTACAGACGCCGGAAATTTTATAAACAGAGTTAACAGCAAATGGCTTATGCGGAGTCGAACAAAATTCAACTAAGAACAGCACTCGCATCTGGGTTATGTGAGGGCCTAGATGGGATGTTATCAACCTTTCTTCATGACGGTTACATGGAAAGTTAGAGTTAAGTATTAGAGTGGGTTTTGGGTGCGTTTTAGTTAGAAGTACTAAAATGAGACAAAAAAGTTAGCCTGCTTACGAAAAACTGCCGTTGACGCACAGAACCTACAAGGTTCTTGTTCCCGAGTCCGACATCATTTTGGAGTGATGGTATACTTAATGGCTGAATATGTCGATTATCTTGTGATATTAGTGGCATTTACTTGTACGATGAAATTTTTACCGTTAACCGTTAACTGGCATAAAGATTTTAATGTTAGCTGCTCTCAGATACTGCTTCAGTCAACACCCCATCTTGGTCCACTTGTGTAAGGAAGATCTAATAGATAATTTACACTTTAAGGCCACTTTAGAAATGAATGAAGTATACATGGACGTTAGCAATGATTTTATTGATAATGATCAGGTTAACAGCTTACGATCAATGAAGTGTCAACAAGCGATTTATATGGAGGCAATTGCAAGTAAGTGTAAGCTCTATATACTAGATGTTGATTAAGCATGTTGGGCAAGCATGAGTTAACAAGTCATTTGCCGCTTTAGATGCTTGAAGATTTGTGTTCAACTTACCGAGTTAGTTTCTTAGAAGTTAATAAATAATAAGTTCAGTTATGAAGACCGTGATAAAGGTATGCGTTAACATCAGTGAATTACAACTGACTCGCTAAATAAAATCAGTTCGAGTTATTAAAATTATACTTGAAGTATTATTAAAAAAAGAGTCTATTCAATAAAGATTGCTACTATCCAGGTGACTGTATCATAATCATCTCTTTCCGCTCACTGTCGTCCCCCATGGTGCCTCTGAGCTGGTTCAACAGCCATCTCACGCCTTTTCGCCGCTTTGTAGCGTTGTTACTTAAATGTAAGTGTTGCTGTTCTGTAATAACAAGCAGTGATATAAAACCTCAAACTTTTCAAACTATATTTGGTTATCAAGTACGTTTGATAATGAATTTGGGTTAAAGTAAATGAAGCGCAAATGCCTCGCGTTCGCCACGCTTGGCTCACAAAGCGCCTGTTATGGCAAGCTAAAGACGTGGAGAAATCCCAAACAGGGTGCGTCCCAAAAGTGACAATGAAGATCGGATTTTCCCCCGAAGCCCGTCATTTTAGATTGCTAACTCTCACATTTAACTCGTGCTGACTTGGACCATTTTTTACCAGTAGAAATAAGCACTTTGATGTAGATAAGATGCATCAGTTCCAACAATACAATATGACATTTATAAGCTGCCATGAAATGTACTAAGTTTATTTACGTTTTACGGAGCACCAAGAGTTCATTCAAGTGGACTATTTTCTTCTTGTTCTTGTGTGCTAGTGCGTACTTGAACCGAATTGGCACCCATTTATAATATAGCGCTGTGTATTTTGTCGTTTATCTATGAAGCCAGGTATGAACGCAGATCTTTGTGGGTTAAAAAATATTTTTTTTAAAGTTTGCTGGCTTTGACCTAGTACTCACACGATCCTGGTCTCCATGATTGCATTCAAAAAGATGTCCGCTTGACAAACTGGTTAACCGCCTGTGGGTGGTATTCACGCTTAATTGACTGCTTACAGACTATCATGGCCTTTTGAATTCGCACTGTAACTCGTCTTGTTGTTTAACAACAAGCGGTTGAAAACCAGTTAACTATTCGGTGGTTAACCAGTAGGTTGTACATTACAGTTCAGCTCCTTGTCTCTCGGGTGCGATGTCTGGCAATCATTCTGTTTTATAAAGGAAACAAAAAACTGAAATCAATATTTTTTATTTAAAATATCGCGATAAACTAGTTTGAAAAGACCTGAAAAGCCATTTAACATACACGTTTTCATTTTCGGTAAAACTTCCATTACTGATGCCTTTCAATGGTTTTGCCGGTTCTTCTGTGCTCTGGCGTTGAAACGGTTTTAGCCCATACTTTACTTCTGGCTTCACTCCTGAAATCGGGCTAGAGCGCTAGCTAGCTAACGTGCTAGTACCATCTTGCTGTTGATTGAAAACAAAGCGTAAATGGCATCAGTAATATGTAAGGGCGTACTTAAAAGAAAAATGCGTTTCAGTTTAATAACCTACCTGAGCTCTCATAAGATAGGTGACCCTCTCTGTAGAAGCTAGCTTATCGCTTGGTAGAAGTTTTAAGATGACCCATTATTACTCACAGTTTATTTTACGCAACATTTGTCGATTGTAAACACGAGATGAAATCATATTTGATGGTTTCCGCATCTTGAGCTTTCATTGGTTGCAGACTGAAATAGTTGATGTAGTCAACTATTCACGCGTTGTTTTGCTCATGGCTGTTTAAGTGGCGATAGAGGTAAACATAACAGGTAGTCGAGTCATATCTTTAAACAAACTATTAATAACTTGTTATCATGAAACTAGAGTAAATAGCTAGAGCCCGTTCTGGCTCAGTCTCTATAGTTTTACTACCGAACTAAAGAAGACAAGCTTGCCGCCGTAATACCTTAGGTTAAAGTGGAATACTATATGTTCTCAGCTGTGTTTTTAAAAGCACTGAAGCTTAGTATTTCACACACAAGCTTGGTTAGGCAGTCATGCAGGTGACCTATTAAGAGAACCCTCTAACTGTGTGAGAAGGTATTAAAATTTTAATTATGAAACAAAATTTCAATTTTGGGAGATAAAACACCATTGTAGTAGCATCTCTCTGTGATTTTTCTAATTTTTTCTTTCTACCTTGATGAAGTGATTTTATTAAATGTTTTTTATAATGTTAAGGACGATCTTGTTAGACATTTAATGATGCTAAGAACCTCAGTTACAACTGTTAGCTTATCAATGGCGAGAAAAAAAAGTGTGTAAATGTAATTTCTTTATCCACGAAACACCTATAGTCCACACTTGTTTCACAAGTGTTTGTACTTTTTAATTCTACATCGAACTGGAATTTGTAAAGTGATGTTGTTTCCTCAGGAGAGGGGGAAAACGAAGTTCCCCCAACACCATGATCAAACTCAACCCATGAATTGCGTTGCCTCGAGCCTGTCGTTGTAACAGCTCTCCTCTCTACGCGCAGATAGATTATTAAACCATTCCAGTCAGCTCCCCACCGGCATTTAGCTCCCACGTGTTATTCTTGAACTTCGTGGGATACAGAGTCATTTGGCACCAGTTAAAACTCTCAAAAGTAGGTTGAGTTTGATCGTCCGGGTGATCGTAGTCCTGAATAGGACTGTTGTTGTTGACAGTGACTGACGTTTCGACAACCTGTGCGGTAGACATCTTCAGAGTCAAAGTGAGTTGTATCACGTCAGTTGACGGTATTATACTCCGGTTATTGATCTGATTGGTCAATTACGTCGCGATGTTATTGGTTGTCTGTCAGTTAAGCCGTGATGTTATTGGCTATGAAGACTCGTAATCAACTGACGTGATACAACTCACTTTGACTCTGAAGATGACTACCGCACAGGTTGTCGAAACGTCAGTCAGTATCAACAACAACAGTCCTATTCAGGACTACGTTCACCCGGACGATCAAACTCAACCTACTTTTGAAATGACTCCTGGGTTCAAACCTTTCACGATTAAAACTTTATTCACCCAAAAGTTCACTAGGAGGCAAAGTTGATAATATTTTCGAAATCGCAAGCTATTCACTTCATCCAAATCGCTCGTAAATAGAATAGTTTGTGTGATTGTAGAGCACTGATATATACTTAGCCGGCGACCATGCCGGTACGTAACCCCCCTACCCCAGGGGGGTACTCCCTTACAAGAGGCTAATGGGCGTGTTTCGCTGGATGGGGTCGCATTTTCACCACTGGAGTGACTATAATGAGGTCGCATTTTCAACAGAGGTACTAAAATGGGGTCGCAAATTTTCCGATTTTAGGGGGTAAGTAGGGATTCTAAATAGGAAATTATCGGTTAAAAAATATCAGAAAGTTGTTGTTTATTAAATTTAACAATAAGCTCGCATTGACCGTATTACATTTCGCCTCTTGAAACCACATTCATAAGGTAAATGGTAATAAATAGAAAGTTGGGATCGCGAAAATTACATTTTCCAAAAATTGACTAAGATGGGGTCTATAATTGGCCAAAAAATAGACTATAAAGGGGTAGGGGCTCCGAGAGGCCAGCGGCACATATCCAGCAAACATTAACCCAAGTAACTCCCTCCCTCCCCGTCCCCGGGTACGTTACCTACGATCAGGCATCCTGCCTCCCTTCTATTTACGGTCCGCTGATTTCCGTGCTTCCCCCCAAAAAAGAACACAAGATTGCGGTTAAGGTAACCATGTTCCATCAGTTCGCTCTTGCTGATCCTCAAAGATCTGTATAAACAGCCGATAGCAAATTCAACGTAACGGTAGCCTCGTCTGCATACAGACATTGTTGATGTTACACTCAGTGAGGTAAAGTGAAATTCCATGGACCTTTCCTTTGTGAACATCTCTACCTTGATGAAGACGAGTACTACCAACTTAACTAACGTTTAAGTAATTTGTATTTGCACATCATTGTATTACGTTTCGTACTTTCTATATATAAAAATACATCACTTTTAACAATTTTTACACTGGCCATTGGTTCTTTATAGAAACTTCGCACACACTGTATGCAACCTGCATGTTTGAGGCTATTAATCCCATAACAAAACTCTAGCTTAACTGGTATCGTTCTAATGTTTCACAAAAACAAATGCTTTAGGAGCACATGGAGGCCAACAACAGCATGGACCACATTCAGATCGTGATAGGAGATCTCCTCCGAGTGCAGGTGGGTTCCCGGCACCTGTACCTCCGAGATATCCTGGCAGCTCACAGTCTGTTACAACCAGAGACCCTGATACGGGCCAAGGTATGTCTTATTTAAAGTCGAAAGCCCTCCCTCCCACCCTCTTAGCCCTCCCACCTTCTTTCTAGCAAGATTTGATATCCTTGAAACCAAGATGCTTGTTACAGTAAGCGCTTGATCTCGACGTTAATAAGGTAAAAAAAAAAAAAAGCAGCCTAAGTAAATACAAAAACGGAAAATGAACTCAGGGCAGCTACTAACTATCACTAACCGAAAGAGGGAATCGAACAAGGGAATTCCCTTATTAGGTATTAGGGACCTTACGAGACTAGGACGGTAACGGCAACGAAAACGTCAAAAAAGAAACAGGTTTAATGGAAAAAAACAACAACTCTCAAATGTGAATTACTGACCCTTTTCTGTCAATTTCTTTGCCGTCCGTGCACAACTGCGACTTCATTAGTGAAATGGCGAAATTTGAAGTCCTCTTAAGACCATGAACGGTAAGGTGATGAATTTTGCTGCATCTGTTTGAGCTCGGAATCAGACGTCTCTCTTCAGCTACAGCTTCAGTAATTTCCCAACTTTTAAAAAACTGGGTGAGTTGGAAGATCTTGGATTGGCTGCGAAAAAATCTATAAGAACATGGCGTCAGTTTTTCAGTGAAGCTTACTGTGGCGTCACCTTTTGTCATATCGTAAGGTCCCTATAACTAACTGAATATTCCTATTACAGACGTTTTTCGGTTTGATAATTAAGATAATTAAGTTCAACTATGTCTTGAACCTAAAGGCCCAGCGTTTCCAAGATGTCTGCTGGAGAGAGAATCAGCGCGGTTGACAATTTCTAGATTGAAAAACGTCACCTCGTACGTTCCACGCTGTGGACTGGATAACATTTTCAGATGTCACCAGGAGTGGCCAGTAATTGGCTTATCTTGGCAAAGTAACGCTGAAGGACGTGTAATGGAAGACACAATAACCAAGGGCAAGTTGATGAACTGTTCAGAAGGTAAGATAATCCGGCAATCCCTTACCATGCAAGCCGGATGAAGCTGATTTACGTAAATAGCTAGGGCAACAAACAATACAAAAATGAAACAATATAAACACCCTTTAAAGTAGAAGCGTAGCCAGCTTTTCGTCTAGTTGTAGGCCTGGCCAACTTTCATATCCTGAAAAACAGCACGCATGACTAGTATACACTGACCTCACCAACACTTTGAGCTCTTAAGCTTTTTAGCTCACCTCAACAACGCATAATTTATTACAAGTGGTAGAGTGATCAAACCAAAAATTTGTAGGCCCAGGCCTACAGGTCTATGGCCTGGCTACGCCCCTGCACTTTATTGCCCAAGTACAAGATCTCAACCTTCCACATATCCTGAGAATTGTACGCATGACTAGTATACACTGACCTCACCAACACTTTGAGCTCTTAAGCTTTTTAGTTCACCCCAACAATGCACATTTTATTACATGCCGTCAGGAGCAAACGGTAAAGGCGGATCAAAACGAAAATTTGTAGACACGGTCCTACAGGTCTATGGGCTGGTTACGCCCCTGCCTTAAAGTAACAGTAACAGTAGAAGAGGCTGTGTCACGGTTTTCTAGTCTAGCTCATTTTGTTGATGCCAATTACGCCTCATTATTCGCTATGGAACTTAAGAAATTACTTATAAATAGCAAAATTGTAGCTTTTCAAATAACCTGGGATCAGGCTCAATTTTCGTTTCGCTTTGTAAATAAACCTTTAGCGGTAGCCGTTAGAGATAATGTATGAGAACCGCTAAAATTGGGCCTGACCTCAGGTTACTTTTCAAATGAAAAAGTCTCTTAAGCAGTATATCGAACTCCGCAAA
Organism: Porites lutea; assembly: GCF_958299795.1. Lineage (NCBI taxonomy): Eukaryota > Metazoa > Cnidaria > Anthozoa > Scleractinia > Poritidae > Porites > Porites lutea. The sequence continues at coordinate 30,017,673 of NC_133207.1, forward strand.
TAACAAAAATGAACTTTACAAAACGGCGTGAGGCCAACAAGTTTTCAAAAAGCACAATTATTGTCCTTACCAAATGAATATTTTTTGGTAAATTGCAACAAGAGAGAATTCTCTCTTGATTGCAATGAACGGCTTATTATTGGCAAATTGCAAATATTACAGAAGTAGAACCACTCAGTCCGTTAAATGTCACTTGTGATCAAAATAAACATTTTGCTTGTAACAAGGCCAACAAACTATTGGGTGCAGTGAACCAGGACTTGAACGGATCTTTGTATTAAGAAACTTGAAAAATTAAGCCTAATGTGACAGGTTTCTCAAAATTCCCAGAAGAATCAAGAACTGAAGGAGAGCGAAAAACCATCATGCAAAGGATTAATAGATTGATCGCAATCTGCCTTTATGGTGATGTTGGCAATGAAAGCACAAGTGCTGAAAGCAAAAAACAAGATTTCAGTGATACTGATGGCTTCATTAACGCCGATGATGATGATGATGACGATAGAGACATGGATGATAGTGATGACGATGGCTCCAACGATGGCAGTGGTATTAGTGACAACGATGATGACAATATTGGTACTGATGATCGTCACTTTGGACACGAACCTAGACATTGGATTCAACAACATTGGATTCAACAACCAGACCTGTACGAAGAGTTTGAATTCAACCCTAAATCAGGTAATGGTCTTTTCCAAACATCTACCAACGAAAATGACTAGGAGAGAGAAACTATAAAAGCTATTTTCTCCGGCTCGACATTAAGTCATGTCTTGCTTGGCCTTGCTTACAATTTTTCGCTTAAATATTGACTCCATGAATCAATTAAAAGGCTCTAGCAGAAATAACGGTTTTTTAAGCGCGTCATGACAGCGCTTAGTTACCTTTATCTCCTTTTGCATACGCGATTTTCCCGCGCGATAATAACTGCAATATTATGCGCGATTATTTCAAATCGCCTGTGTAAACTAGCGACAATGTCATGGAGATTTCCTAATCTTTAAGTTTACAGTCGCTAATCTTTAATACTTTCCTTCTTTGCCTTACCTTATGATCACAACGAAGGTCTCCTTATTTCCCTAAAAACTACTTTTATACTAACTGGAACGAGTGTATATAGCTTTCCAAAGATAAAAGTTTGTCATGGACCTGAGATATCAAAGAGTATGAGTCAAACCTTAATTTCAGAACATGCGTATTTATTTATTTCCTTGTATTCATTTACATAGTTTGTCCAAAAAATCAACCCATGCAGTCGAATTGTAATCCTAACTTCTGTCAGCTTGTAAAATGTGGAGAAGGGGACCGCTGCAGAATCAACCCGTGTGGTACGTGTCGACCAGAGTGTTATGACGCCAAAGGAAACAGAGCAATATCTCCAAGAGGTCAGCTACTATTGTTTTTGTATTATTTTACTTTATTCTGACAAAGCAAAAGGAGAAATATTTGCTCCACAATTCACGTCATACCACGACTTCTACACTGAATTCACCCCACCAGTTACGTGCTTACTTCTAATACTTTAATTTTGTGTTTAAATTGAACGGGAGTGTCAGTAAGATTCAACACTGTTTGAATAGCCTGTAGCCCCCGTCGAGCGTGCCTCAGGCTCATCATATTTGCTTCGTGCTCGCCTGAAAAACGCGAAAACTGTTCAACCCACGGGGGGGACTCCCATGTAAAAGTGACGGGGATGCTCGGCAGAAATTCAAATTAAACCCCTAAGGGAGACCAATGTGGGTGTGGCTCAAGCTTAAACTGACCCTTAAGGAAGATTTCTGTTTGGTCAGTGTCAGGGCAACTTTTGAAAATTTTTTTATCCGCAGTACTAAGCGATACCTGAATAGGCAAACTAATATAGTAACTTTCCATCCCAAAAACCCTAAGTGAGACCAAAATCTGCAATTTACACCCCAAAGCGAGACGACAAGCATCCACGTCGCCTTTATATAGGAGTCCCACCCGGGGTTTAAACATCCAAAAAAGTAGCTACAAGAAACTTGATAGCTCGCTCGCATCTCACAAAATCGGTGAAAAATGAATTGTGCTTTTCTTAGGTTTTTCAGAACAGCATTTCGTGATTAAACTTCATGAGCCTTAGTTCAGTATAAACAAAATCCTTGAAATATTCTCGAGCGACTGCCTCTTTCACATTAAACGACCAAAAGCTGACCTCTATTTTTACACGTGTTTCAGCCCTTACAAAGTGCGAACATAAACAACCTGGAAATGAAAAACAAGCGTTGTGATAAAATAAAATTTGTGCCGAGGTGCAACAAAGATGGTAGCTTTGCCGAGGTCCAGTGCCTCGCTGCGACAAGGACGTGTTGGTGTGTCGACGAGCATGGTAGAGAGCGGAATGGAACTAGACAGAACAAAAAGCCAACAACTTGCCAAGTCTCCGGACCAGGTAATTTACCTTCGTTTACAACTATTTCGAGAGAGGTTGTCGGAAAAAGTGTGCACGTGAAAATTCCGAAAAGGTAATACGGGATATGATCAATACACTGTTCCTGACGCTGTAGCTGTCGAACCCGACTTTTCTTGCTTTCCTTTAGCACTCGCAAATATACGACCATGGCCTCTCGTGTCATTCATTCAAATTTCTCTGAAAAACAGTGAGCTGAAAACCACCCAAAATACCTTTCGGGATTGTCGCGTTCACTTTTTCCGACAACCTTTCTCGAAATAGCTGTACCTCCGCGGAGGTTCAATGAGAGGTTATTGGACTTCCGCTGCTAAAAGTGAGTGCAGGTGCGAAAACCGAAAGATTCCTCAGGGCTCCCCCGCCACCTCCAAATAAATGTTGGCGCCCACAATCGCTCTGGCCATGCCCCGGCCTTTGAGCCTCTGTGGAAGAGAGAGATTCAAAGTTTAGTATGAACGGCAGTATCAAAATCACTCAGGTGTTTTTAAAAATTGCCCTTGGTTTCCTAGCACTTCATGTAGTAAGTAGCTAATTAGCTCAGTACACAAAACTAGCCCTTTCTTACTGTTCGCAAATCAAATGTATCAATCAAACTTTGTCTCTCGTTATTTTCTGTGGATCTAGTTGCTATCAATTTTTTTCACAGTTCAGTGAATTTAATTAAACTCCACTGCACATCGCAGCTGTTCATTAGTCGCAGCATACTATAAAGCCTCCAACTCTACTCAAATGAAACAGTTAACTTGTTCAGTTAACTTGTTAGAAGTCTCCCTAGTAACGTATATAGGACATTTAGTACCTTTAGTTCCAAATAGTATTTCTATTTTCCTATCTTGTGATTTATTATGCTGGGCCCGGTTCCTCGAAAAAAGGTTAAATTTAACCGAGGAATAAGCCAAAGTTTAAGCAAGGTTTTCTAGTCCAAGAACCCGAAACTCGAGCGTAAAAAACACTGTTGTGCCTTTACTTCGAAAAAAAGAAATGTTAACACAAAATGTTGCTCTAAGCAATGCATAGGAAGGTAAATACAAAACGCCGTGGAACAAAATTTTAATCCTGGATTAGCACTAATCGGCCTTTCAGGAACCGGGCCCTGGTGATTTCAATAATTGCTTATTTCAGTTCTGACGGAATGTCAGTCAGCCCAGCTCAACATTGAAAACATAAAGCATCTAAACAAGATGGCCTCCAAGTGCAATGCAACAGCAAACAACTTGAAATATGAAGCTAAAAATGCAACTCAGAGGATGCAGGAACGTCCTACGGCTCACAGGTCGAGAAATCTGACGATGGAATATCAAACTCTACGTAAAAAAGTCTGGGGCATGTTAGCAAGACGTGCAGAGAAAATGGTAAGAGATTTGACCAAGTCGAAATGTGCATCAGACGGAAGTTTCGAAAAAATCCAGTGTGGTTCGTCTGACAAAAGCTGTTGGTGCGTTGATGAAAATGGAAGGAAGACAGGTCCAGTGAAATCAAGGAACAAGTTGAACTGTTCAAGGTCTGAAGGTAAGACGAAAGGTAGAGACTCTTGGAAAAATATCGTTACTTTTAAGAAGTATCATTGGCACATCGCACTACTATTGACGACCTTCAAAATTGCATCAAGTTCGTCACTTTAGTACTAGGAACAATTTGAACTTCTCTCCCCTACTCCTTTTCACATACCCTTGGAATGTCGCTAAAGTTAAAAAGGAATTAGCTTGTTTATGCTCGAGGGTCTACCCACAGATTCACAATAAAACAAAGCAAAACCCTACAGTAACACATGATTTTTGTATATACCAATTACATGTGCCAAAGGAATTTTACGTTTGTGTTTTAAGTTTAGAAAGATCTACGTCCTCACGGCGAGTTTCCGTAAAAACTTTGAGTAAATTACTGACATAAATTTCCTTCCAACTATTAGCCAGCCCAATCGATTTTGGGATGCAACTTTCCCTCCAAGAATAAGCCTAGATTTCCGTGCGTATATATTAAGCCCTTCCAAAAATTAAAGCCCCTTAAAAAGGGCCTTTGAAAAATATAAGCCTAGGGGCTTATTTTCGGAAATTTGCGGCAATTTATGACTGATTCTGATTCTGATTCTAATAAATGTTCAAATCCATTCTCAAAAAAGGGGATCAAAATAATTGTTGGCAAAAAATTCGACACGACTTCAGTTAGGACGAGCCTGCAAAGACGTTTCTCCTATAGAACGTTACAATAGGGAATGTTTTTTTTCCCGTTTCTTTTTTTTTTCCTATACAGGACAAACAAGTAATTGCCCGCTAAAGATGGCCTATAGTGAAGTCCCTTCCAGCCCGTGCAGAAACAATCGTGATTGTCCACACTCAAAAGTATGCTGTAAAACCAGGCGTGGTAGAGGAGAGTGTGTGGACATACGTTCAAGAAGGCCAGAAGGTAAAGTTATTGAGTTAACAATCAAATCAGCTGTTTCATGAATAGACGGGTCAAATTTTCCACGGATTGTTTTACAAAATAGAATCAGGTAAAGAACCGGAAAGTCAAAATTATGTCTTTAATTGGCCAAATCAGTTCGCTTACGTGCAAGTGTTTTAGATTTGAGGGCGAGAACAACTGCGTGGACGAGATTTGACCTTAAGTTTTTTTCGCATATTCTTAACGACCGTAAAGATTTACTGTCCTTTTTTTACCAGAAAACTCAGCACGATTATTTTTGTTGAGGAAAGTTAAGCCCTCTCCCGATGGCATAATGATAAGACTTCTAACGTCCCGCATTGCGATACTCTCCGCCAAAACCCGTTTTCCCGCCAAAATGACGCTCTTGTTCAGGGCGCGTTCTTCTTAGTATTGAGAAAATCTTGTCCTCTTGAAGTCGTCTTATTGTCTTAGGATATTAAGTTCTCTATTATAAGATATCACTGAAGGAAGCTTCTTTTTAAAGTAAAATCAGGAAAATGTCCTATCATTCCATCCTTCGTCAACATCACCTGCGGATCCCAGTGCAAGTCTGATACAGACTGCAGAGGAAATAAGAAGTGCTGTAGACTTGGATGCGGAAACCGATGCCTACCTCCCAACATGCCAGGTAAGAGTGAACGTGTTCGTTAACATAATTTTAAAGATCCCAGAGAAAGATAAATCTATCTGAAAAACATTTCCCCGAAACCACTTAGTCTTCTTCAACAGATTGTAAAACAGATTTTTGATAACCTGTGTAAATGGCGGTTTCGGTTGGAGTTGGCGAGCGGCAAAGCCACGAGAAGAACTAGGTGGGAAAAAAGAGAAACTGAAAAGGAATATGATTACAGTGAATTAAAGTGTTCTTTTTGTAAAATTAGCATTCCGTGAACTCGCGAATAAAGATGACGTCTCCACCATTAGCTTTATCGACAGTGCATGATTCCTAAAAAGCAAAACTTCTATTTTTATATTTTGCTTACATTTATTTTCTTTTTTTTCTAATAACAGTGTGTCCAAGCGAAAAGCCATTCAAGATGTGTATCTACGACAAATGTCTGTCGTCCGCAGGTTGCGCGAGCCATCCCTCAGCCCAATGCCGTATGAATTACTGCGGGGAATGCACTGCCGAATATTTTGATGAAAGTGGCCGTAAAGTAGACTGCACTAACGGTAAGAAGATAAAATACCAGTTAAAGAGGCGATTTACGAGAGAATAGTGATTGACAAGAAAACTATGTGGTTTAAATCAAAAGTAAAGGTTTGTTTATAGTGGAGAGTGCACTAAGCGTATCACGTTAGTTTTTAGGTACTCCACTCAAATACTTAGGAACAAATAATTCAGATATAACATATTAGTAAAATCCAACTAGTGCTGTATTATCAATGCTGCGTTCTAATTGGTTGAGCTACTACTAGGCTATATGTTATAGCCCACTAGTAGCGAAAAGCGTGGGCTTTTTGGCGGCAAAAAATAATTAAAATCTAGCTTTAACAAGCTAAAATTTTTTTATTCTCGATATTTTTGACCAGCTAGTTGGATTTTACTAAAACAATTATTCCTCTCGTACACATGGCCTCTGAGTCAAAAGCCCATGAGGCCGCTATTGACTCAGAGCCCATTCGGGCTCAAGGAATAATATTGTTTAATAGTATTAAAGACCCCAACTGGCAGGAGGTAAGGGCCTTGGCTAATTATTTACAAGCGTGGTCGAAGTTTTGAACTCGGGATGGCCGAGAACACAACAAGTGGCCAAAGCTAAATTAAATAAGCCCCTCCCTCTCAAATAAGCCCCCTGTCTCTCCGTCCCTATTACCCGACCCCCTCCCCCACCTTCTAAATGTGTTTGAAATAAATAAGCCCCCGGGGGGCTTAATAGAGGATTTACGGTATTCTAAAAGGAACGTAATTTCAACCAAAATTAAAGCAACGCTATGGTATTAGATCAAATTCTCTTAGGCACGTTAATGATCATGGTACAGATATACTTAACATCTGCTTCTCAAATTCACTTACAGCAACCAAGTGCCAAAACCAGAGACATGCAGCGAATGAAAGGTATAAGAGAAAGTTTCTTCAGGTCTTCAACACTTTCCCATCACACCTCCTAGGAGCTTTGCATAACACGTCTAGAAAAAGCGAAGGAAACATAGAACGTCAAGGTGAGACTGGGGACGGTGGCCACGGTGAAGCTGGTAGAGCAGAAGCTGGACGGGACGGTAATGGTGGCCGACAAAGAAATCGGGAAAGGTATTGGCTTAAGTACAGTCCAGACAACAACTAGTTATCTTCATTCCCTTATTAATAATAAACTGAAAAGATTTTATCATTTTATGATGTTTTTCTTTACTTTCCACTTCTTCTTAATATTATTCTATACCACTTTTCAAAAATCTTCATTGTCCTTTAATTCCATAGTATAACTGTATGTTTAATATCTCCTTATATACGAATTATCATGATATTTTCACCACTTTTTAGCATCTCATTTTACAATTTATTTTTTAATTGCTCCTACAGCCAACAGAAACATCTTGGCATCTTCATACCCGAGTGTCATCCAGAAGATGGATCCTTCCTTTCCGAGCAGTGTAACGTCACTTCCGGTGAATGCTGGTGTGTGGACAATAATGGCGATGAGAAACCTAATACGCGGGCGCAAGCTCAGAGGGGAACAAGGAATTGTAGTGACGCAAGTAGGGGTGATGCCAATCGGAATCGTAAGTTTTTGAAATGACTTTCTTTAGTCTATACCTGTTTCCAAACATTGCCTATAGTTTAATTCCCTAATTCAATTAAACGTGATACACTGTACCAACTTTTTGTAACCCAGGTAAGCGTCCAGTAGAGATCAAAGCCCATGGAGAAAAGAAACGGTAAGGTCTCGAAAAGGAGATAGATTCCTCTAGTCTTTAAAATGCAGAAGAATTTTTATTTTGGGTGTATTTTTCTTAACTTGCGTTCGTTTTAATTTTTGACTATTCCGCCTTACTTTCCAGCGTGGCAAGATTATCGTTTAGCTTAACAGGGAACTTTGATGATTTGAAAGGGAAAGAGGAGCAGTTTATCGAGTAAGCAAATTTCTGACTTAACCAACGCTCAATACGTTTGTCTTGATGGGAAATAAAACAGGTATAAATGATAATTATCACAAATTTAAGCTATTCATTAGGTTCTTAAAAAGGTTGTTATTTTCTGAAGAAAAAAATACATTATAACCAAGAGTATTTACTTGTATTCAGCTCATTCCTCATGTAAAACCTGTATAACATTACATAGAAGTTGGAGTGATAAAGCGCCTATCCCTCCAAAGATTAGAGGATCCTGAATGTTAACTTATCTTTTTTGCCCAAGTATATGCAGAATATTTTTTGATAGATTTTAGAAAATACCAACCCGTTTCAATTTTAGGGTAAACACTTCTTGTATAGAGGGGGCGTAACTGGCAAATTTTATCCTAACACGTTCTTAAAAAACAGGTTTTTACCGGGCGCGGGTTTTTACTGTATTAAAGTTATATACTTTTTCTCAATCATTAGCTACCTGAAAGAAAAAGTCGCCATTGTAGGTGACTTCAAGAAGGAGAACATTCGAAATGTGAAGGTAAATCCTTTCTATTCCTACTTACTTTGTATTGTAAAGGATATAATTTAACCGAATGGGATTAGTCTAAGGCCTAGGCCAAACGTTAAACTTTTCATGAGACGAACCAAACTCTAACTTCGGACGACATAAATTAAGTTAAGATCTTCTGTTGGGTCAGACGTCGAACTTCAGAGGACGCGTCAAACCAATCAGCTGAATCAGATCAGTAATAAATTTTTTCCCGAAAGAGGCTAAATATACATTATCATACAAATTTTCAATTTATTAGTTTAGTTCGTGGCATTTGAGGATCGGCGTTTGTCCCAGAGACGATCTTCAGACGTTCTATCCGTCTGCTTCAGACGGAAAGAACGTGTTGGACGATCCAAACTCATTCAGACGAACTTAACTAGGCCTACTCTGGGACCTTAACTCGCCGCGAGATTGTGCGAGCTAATGCGAGTTTAGGCGAGTTAAGGCGAGATAAGGAAAAACTGAGCTCACCTATCAGTTGCGAGTTTGTGCGAGTTAAGGCGAGTTAAGGCGAGTTAAGGGAAAATGATCCATCTTATGTTGAGGTTATAAGGCTTAAAACTTATAATATGCTTTAGTAACATACATATAAAGATGCCTTGGAATCTTTGTATGTCTTATATATATAGTAGGCTCCATGTTGTCCAATTACGAAAAAATTAAACCAAAAATTTCAGATGAGCTCCAAAGTTGAATGAAGCCAAATCTTGTTAATATAAAATTTATTAACTGAAATATTTTCCTAATTGGACAAGCTTAAGTATGGATATGCTAGTGATATGGAGTCCTATTCTTTATTAATTATATAGCAGTTAGTCTCCAAACTAGACCATTTGGTGGCTGTATCATAATAATAATCATTGTCATCATCATCATATATTGTTTATTTAAGCTATATAATTATTTGGCAGAGTAATAAATTACCAGTAGTGAGGAAAAAAAATGAAAAACAAAACAATCATGAATTGATAAAAAAAAATGGAGCTTTAGTATAAGCACAGGTAGGATATTTTATTTTATTTTATTTATTTTTTTAAATCAATAACAATATGTTTTAATAGGCGGGTGAGCATAATAGGTATCACATGACATGTCATCAATTGTTATCACTAACTCCAGAATTGAAAAAAAAAAAGTTTTTGCAGTCTGTGTCAATGTTCTTCAAAGAACTAGTATAAAAATCCGGGGAAGCTGACAAATTACAACTCAGCTGAGGAAATTTTTATGCCACAATCAATTTTACTGAAATGAAATGAAATTTCTTTCTCCTTGAAAATTACGACTTATCTTTAAGTCTTCCATTTGATCCATTCTCTCCACTTCACTGATGGTTTCCCTTGGAGTCCAGCTCAGTTTTTTTTTTTTCACTGCCAGAAATGATTGCCTTTTTGTTTCCTCGGATAATCTATTCTAATTTCTTGCAAATGAAGGCTGATGCCTTTTCGCAAAGACAGCAGTTCCCATATTTTAGAAACTCCCTCCTTAAACTTGGACAATCCTGTGAGAGACACCTTGATTTCTACAAAAGAAAGGAGGATCAAGCTAACTTGATAGTAAACTCTTGATGATTCTTAGCCTAGCAAAACAGCAAAAAATAAATGACCATATTTTCTGTTCAGGCTTACTTGTTTTTTACAAAATGTCAGAAAGTGTTCATAGTTGTGCAGAGGACTATACCTTCATTAACTTGATTGACAAGAAAACACTCTCTACTATCGGCTTTGTCTTCCAAACTCTTAAGAGCTGTCACTGATGAATCTTTCCTGCTTCGCATTTTTACAAAATGATCACCGGCTCAGGCGTTTTGTGCGTGTTTTCATGTCACGTACGCCACATTGAAGCTTCCAACCTAAAACTTGCCAGTGGACTGGTATCAACAAAGCTTTTATAGAGTTAACGTTGCAAGGGTAAAAGGCTTTAGCTTAGCTTACCTGCATGTGATACATTTTGAAACTTCTCGATTTAACATCAAAAGTTTTGCACGAGTTCTCCTCCTTTTCTTCAGAAGTTTTGCCGTCCATCTTGAAAATTACCCAGAACGCATATCGAGGACAATAGGCTGAGCGAGAGGGCCCTGGGAAGACACGAGTTACCAGTATCTTCTGGGTAATTTCAAAGATGGCGAATGAAGTTGGCTATCAATGCAAAATATTGTACCTTTAGCAATCCTTTATTCAGTTAAGGGCTAAATGTAACAAGTCTTCTGAATCATGCCTGGGTTATGGTTGCCAGTCTGACTACAATGTAGGCTATACAGGATGTCACGTTGAACCAATCTACAGATCTTCTAGTACGAGGTAAATATTTATAAGAATTATTTATAAGAAATATGGACTGCAATCAGTATGTGGACTATTTAAAGGATTCTCGATTCTGGCTACATCCTTATGAACTGCAATCAGTATGTGGACTATTTAAAGGATTCTCGATTCTGGCTACATCCTAGCCTTTCATCGATGATTGTCAGCTGGAATCCTCATTAAGCTTCATCAGATTATAAGATGATACGTATGCTACTACTCTTCATATGTCATAGACAGCTTGCATTCATTATATTTGCAAAGTAATTAAACTTTCCATTACAAGATCTTACAAGTAAACTTTTTTTGTAAATCATTAACCAGCTTAAAACTAAAAATTTGATATTCTGGTATTATGTTTTTGTATTTCACTCTAAATTCAAGATTTCTTATTTTAAGCCAAAAATTAGAAACAAATCATAGGAGAATATTTTTTCTTCAATTGAGAGATTCAAAGCAATCTTGAATTTAGAGTGTTCTTTGTCTTGCGTAGAAGTGTAAGACTAAAACTTAAACTATTTTTTGAAAACTTTTTCGTGGATTCACTGTTTGTGCTTTTAGTTAATGTCACTTACTTTGTGGACCAAAACACAAACAGTGAATGTGGGATTTGTTAGACCCTGTGACCCCATGCCTCTGGAATTTCTGCCATGCTTAGCATTGAAGCCTTTTCTTAGGCAATGAGTTAGTGCATGTTCAGGCTGTTCCTGGTAGTTCCATTGACAATCCAGTTGTGACTCCAAGGCATGACAATGTTAAGTAAGAAAAACCTCATCGAATCTTTAGTGGTGGAATACCCTTACCACAGAGGCTATTGGAAATTCCAGAAGGATGGGATTGGTCAAGTACATATTTTTTTAAAGGTAAAAACCCTGTTTTCCTTAAAAATCACTATTTTTAAACTTTTGAAATTTGTATTCTTTGGTGTCTTCCCTTTGGAGTAATTGTGAAATTACACTGAGAGTAGGATGAGATATTAAAATTGGTATCCACTTAGCAGTGGCGAGATTGGGCGAGTTTGTGCGAGATAATGTGAGTTTAGGCGAGTTAAGGCGAGATAAGGAAATTTGAACATAATCTCAAGTTGCGAGTTACGGCGAGTTAAGGCGAGTTAAGGTCCCAGAGTAGGCCTTTAACTGAACCAGAAATCGAACTCAGTTTCATGAATTTAACTCACTAAGTTTGGTTCGTCTAATGAAAAGTTCGACGTATGGCCCAGGCCTCAGTCTAAACATGTGATTTTTAACACTTTTCGGCAAATAGTATAAACGACTTAGTTTGTCCTTGCCAAACTGAAAATCTTAACAAAAAGTAACTGCGTTAAAATCGCGGAAATTGTTAAGTGGCTTCGGATGTCTTTTCACTTCTTTGTTGATCACCCCGAGCAAATATAATTGTAAATATAATTTTAGCCTTGTAGCAATTCCCCAAAACCTTGTGCTTCATGGAAATGGAACCGTACACATGAAGAAAGTTGACCTTACCGGAAGTCAACCTCTTACCCAGAGTTCCCCAGGCCACCAAACACTTAACAGCTTGTAGCCTTGCAACCCGCGGCACGGCCAATACCTTGCGCATGCACAAAACCATATCACCCTGGTAGTGCTAGCCAGGGATAACTGTTCCCCCTGGAGCTCATCATCATAGCATAGCCACCAGGCCCCTTAACGACGAAAAGGCTGTGTTTTTGTACCTTTTACTGCCGAGGGGAGTACAAAGCACTCCTTTAACATGTTTAAGCGCCAGTGGGCCTCATTATTATAACTACACGAGCGTACACTCGAAGAAAATATCCAGCTGCTAAAAGCAGAGGTTATGACTAATATTCCTACCCCACTATAACTACTACAACCACTACCACCACCAGTACCACTACAACTACCACTACCACTGCCACTACCACTACCACTACTACGTATGCGTATATTTGCCAGAAAACACGAACTAGTCTTTTTTATAAACTACTAACTTAAGTAATTAGTGGACTGAGGCGGTCAAAAGTAACGATGGGTGAGTTTTAGGATGAGTGCTAAAATTTTAGGGGAGTCGTAACATCCTTGGAATTATCGTTCTACCTCATTTTTACGGGAACAGAAAAATGTTTAGGTCGACATTTCGTCTGCTTCAAAACGATAATATGCGTAAGTTGTATACTATTTCCCTAGCTCCCCTAAAACATTTTAAAAACCAATAGGAAAAAGTCTGCTGAAAAGATTTTTTGCAGTAAAATTAACTTGTTATCGCCTGAAAGATTATAAGTTATACTGGGATTTACGCTGAGGTTTTTGTGCTTATTTTTATCCCAGATCAAGTTTTTAAAGTTTGTGATCATTTTCAACGAGACTGAATACCGTGCTGATGGTTCTTTCAAAGCACACGTGACTAATCATCGCCAAAACATTGGACATTCCAGCGGCCTTCAACTTGTTGAGATCATTTCTATTGGTACATGTGCCTGCCCTTCTCTGCTGATCACCACGGTCTTCCTATGGAAGTATTTTGTATGTAAAAGAATAATACTCAATACATTTTAAATTAATTATCCTCTCCCCTTATGGAACAAGAAAGTCGTTGTCTTGTGTTCACGTCCTCTACAAAACGTGAAATTAGGACGTGAACACAAGACAACGACTGCACGACTTTTTTTTTAACATAGTCTTTTAGAATTCAACTCCTGCAAAGTTTGCCAATATTTGGCAAATTGAAAGAGATAAAACAAGCGCGATTAATTTTGAAGCAGCGAGAATTCACTTTATGGGTGACGTTTTCGCAGCCGTTGCCATAGTTATTGCTATGAGCTCCCTATTAATAAATATCATATGTAATAATACCTCGTCACCACCTGGCATAAGGCTCCTTTCTTATACTCATGATTTAGGGCCAGTCAAAGAAGAAAAAACCGGAAGGTTGGAAAGACGTGGTGAAAGTTAAACCTCCTGAGGTGCATTACGTCACACCTGATGCTTAGAAGATTTGTGTCCGTCTCTGAGTCAGTGCAGTATTTAATTTGTAAAGTAAAATAAGAATACCACTATGTCCCAAATGTTAGTTTAGCTAAAAGCATATCTGGAACATTGTCAATTGTAGGTTGACCGGCATTCATACTCTGCTGTACTTTCTAACAATACATGTAGTTTGAGGAACTTCCGGGTTTAATTTGGTAAATAAAGTGCAAACAATGATCTCCATAAAAGTTTGTTTGGATTGATTGATGTCTAACTTTTACGTCCATAATTTATATTTTCAAATTAAATTGTTTTTTTTTAAAAACTGAGAAACAACGCTATCAGGAGCGAGCGCTACATGACTTAATTATTTTTGTTGTTTGCTCCTTCTAACGGGGAACGGACTGAAAAGAAGTTCCATCGCCAGATAAAAAGACCCCCTCAATCCTTATGCCATTTGTTGCGCCTTGCCCTGTTGTGATGTCTGTGTTACACAAGTTCTCATCACAGCAATTAATATCACAGTTTGAAGCCCCGTGGTGTCCTTTACAAACGGGATTTGCTTCCTTTTTGCAGTAGCTTTCGGGTCCACATGACTTTAAATGCTGATTGAAGCTTCCGTCATTTGTCGAGTAATGAACCTTGTAGCAAACTGCGTCATTTTCGGAGCATTCTATGGTGGATGAACCATGTACACGCTCGCAGTCTTCCCATGATTTTGTACTTGAACAGAAATGACACTTTAAAGCAAAACCTTTAACAAAAGGAAACAAAAGGTAAAAATTAGTGGGCAAGAATAATGAATAGCATTTTTACAGCCTTTTTTCGCTGGCACTACTATACCCCATGCAAGAGGCATAGCTCAGTTGATAGGACGCTGTGTTAAAGTGGACTGCAATAAGCACAGCCTTTATGTTTACATCGCTAAGAGCCAACTGCGATGCTAACCGATCGATTGCCAAAGAAACTGAGCGGTCATACAAAACTAACAAATTTCTTACCATGTGGAATGAAGAAAATGAGAACAAAAATCGTTAGTAGCTTCATATTAGTTCCGTTGTGCCAAGACAGATTTTCTTACTTAACTTCTTTAAATCGTTTTTGTGTTTATAGAATTTGTGATCATCAATGACCGTGCAAAACATTTTGCTGACTCAATATATCCAACGACTCTAGCGTAATATTGGTCACTTTTGTTTCATTCAAAAATACGGAAATGGTTCAATCTTGCTTATCATGAATAAATAGAAATTAACAATTCTGGTTGGAAACTATATTATTTCGTCATAAAATCTACGATTAATTAAGGTCAAAACTCGCATGTAACTCCGACATTTTCTAAGTAGAAGCCCAGGTGATAAAATGATATCGCAGCTAAACTGTATTGTAACCATGGTTATGATAATGTGATAATAATAATAAATACTTTATTTACACTGTAAAAAATAGATCAGCTGTGTCCTGGCTGTGTATAAAAAAAAAGCTGGTATAAACCTATGTGCCGTAATAAAATATTTCAAGATTAAAAAGACAATAGTACATGGTAAAAAAGCGGAAAGACTAATATTTACAACAAAAAAGGTGTTTACACTTAATAAAATGAGTTAATCTACAAACTACATTTATGCTGTGTTTTGTCTTGTTCACGCAAATACTTAAATGTCTTTCCTTTAAAAGATCCTTAAGCTAGGCCTTCAGCCCGTAATTCATTGGGTAAATCATTGGCTTCTATGTGTTCATAGACTGTTCACAGTCCCCTATTTTTCCGTGAGATCGTCGAGATCGAGCGCGTCTTACCATTAATGGCGGCCATCTTGATTTTTTACCCCCTAGAGCTATAATCCCCGACGCCCGCCCCATCGGTACATCTAAAAATCAAGATGGCCGCCATTAACGGTAAGACGCGCTCGATCTCGACGATCACACGGAAAAATAGGGGACTGTGAACAGTCTAATGTGTCTAACAGATGGCTTTTGCGCCGGCACGAAAACCGTACCCGACCTTAGGGCTTCTGTTCACACCTACGAACGTAGCCTCCCCGCAGACGTCCTTTGGGGTTCGTTTGTCACGCATTCATTTCATGATTGCGTGACAAACGAACCCCAACGGACGTCTGCGGGGGGCTACTAAGAACGGTGATTTCGGCGCGATTTCTGTAACGAAGAGAAGCTGCGTATCACCGATCTCTGAATTATACAGTGGAGAGTAACATAACGGATAGGTGTTCATACTATACACCGTAATTTTAAGGGAGTTATTATAACTCCAAAAATGGAGTAAAAATTTTAGGCACAGGATAACCCCTTTTTGGGGGGTTATTTTAACCCCTAATTTAACTCCGAATTTAGCTGAATTTGGAGTCATTTTTACTCCTGAAAAAGAGTTCTTTTTACTCCCATGCAGTCTGGAGTTAAAACCAATCCGAAATGGGGTTACTTTTACTCCTTACGTGGATTATTTTTACTCTTTTGGAGTTAATTTAACTCTGAAAGTGACGTGGGTCGACCCAAAAAAAATTTAGAAGGGTTTGTATGGAGTTTTCTAAGCATAACTGGGCTATGATCTCAGAGACAATTTGCCCCGAAATGCTCATTTTTGGTAAGTAGGCCTCTTGAACATTGTTCTTTCAGAATATCCTGACAAATCCCATAATTTCAGAAATTTCATTTTTATGACATCATCACTTTAGTACTCTATACCTCTCGTCCTTGCCTAGGCCCTGTACGGCGTTTTCCCAGTCCCTCTCGGTCAATACTTTTCGGTGACGTATCCGAGGCGAACAGGGGGGGGGGGGGGGGGGGGACTCGCATTTTCGCCTGGGTCACGTGACCCGAAACGCTTTGGCCCCGTGGAGTAATGAGGCAACTCTCGTCCCTTTTCCCCCCTGAGGTTTGTGAGCGAGAAGGACCGTTAATCGAGAGAAAATTTGTAAAGGGAAATTGACCGCTACAACATATTATTCCGTGAACTATTAACTGCAAATAAAGCTTATTTAATTTCAAATCTGCATGGGCCAACATCAAAAAAAGAGAAAGAAGATTTTTTAGTCAGTGATAAAGGCGGTTCGGAAGACTCTGAGTACTCTCAAAAAAAGTCGAACCCATGATCTTCTCGTTCCTACTCCAGATGCTCTACCACTAAAATACTGAGGTTCAAGATTACAAGACAGTTTCACAGTTCAAAGTGGTTGAATCAATGTAGAAATGAATTAGACGAGTTCAGTGGGCCGTAATCTGAGATCCTTCTTCTGTAGTTGGTGGCTGAAATGAGCACTCATTATCATTCACAGATGTTTTCTTAAAACTCACGGGAGGCACTTGGGTCTGTCTTGCATAAGCAGTTCATAGCTGTCCTTAACTTTTAGCGATGATTTACATTTAAGTTGTTTGACACATTTATAACGACAAAATACATTGCTTCATAAATGTGTAAAACAACTTAATGCAAATCTTAAAAATGTCTTTACATTGTATTTTCCCCCAAGTACTGTAAAAACACTTATGTTAGAAAAGCGGCAGAGGGTATCTTCAGTGTCAAAAACTGAATTTCAACACTGTTTTAGCGTGAGCCAGTTATTCAGACAAAATCAGAGTGAACTAAGACATAGCGTCTTCCTTTACTTGCGTTTGTGGATATAATTTCAATTGTATAACTCCTGAATTTCTGTTTAATCCATCTTCCCACTTAATTCACGTGTTTGTGGAGATTAACGGACTTGAGTTTTTGTGCTCCGTGAACTTATATATAAGTAGGCCAACCAAGTTCAGTTCACCTAGAGTGATTTGTTTTTATCCCTTAACTATGCCGCCTGAAAAGAACGACAAAAATCAAATGTTCATTTGAATTCTGACCATGAACATGAGGAGTTTTCGATCAACTCTGCGCCGAACGAATTGGATTCGAAATTGGATTGTAAGATGGCGCCTCTCGATGATAAACTCGACCGCCGCTTGAGACAGCACAGTGAGCAGATTAATGACTTATCCGTTAAATTATTCGGAGTGTTAAAGAAAGAGCTCGGTGAGCTGAATACTCTCATTAATGATGCCCCCTC
Source organism: Porites lutea (assembly GCF_958299795.1). Taxonomy (NCBI): domain Eukaryota; kingdom Metazoa; phylum Cnidaria; class Anthozoa; order Scleractinia; family Poritidae; genus Porites; species Porites lutea. The sequence continues at coordinate 30,035,447 of NC_133207.1, forward strand.
ATTTGTATTCGTTCCAATCCAGAGTTAAAAACTTTCTTCTTTCTTGTTACTGAATTCTTAACTTAATTTTTAGTCTTTGTTTAGTTTTTCGTTACTACATGTATTTTTAATGCATTACTCCGCGAACTTCATTTTACTTATTTCTTTGTGACTGGGGAGCCCAGGCTTCATAAGCCTTCTGGTTTCTTCTGGGCTCCCTTGCCAACTTAACATTCTTGTATGTATTCTTGCATTGTAATTTACTTTGGCTAAATAAAACTGAACTGAACTGAACTCGTCTCACTAAGTATCCATCTTTATACCGGGCATAGCCATGATAAAAGTCTAAACGCAGCTATAAACACTTTATAAGTTTCTTTGAGCTAATTAGCCAAGGCCAGACAGCTCCTCTAAAATTCTAAAATTCATGGCACAAGAAGCCTACTCCGATTGTCTCGCTATCACATTACTAAACGTATCACAAGTAGAACGCCTGTTGTCGTTGCAAAGAGAGCTCCATTACCAGTAATGACTGAGCCGGCGTTACACAAGTTCTCATCACAGCAATTAATATCACAGTCTGAAGGCCCGAGATGTTTTTTACAAACGGGATTTGCTTCCTTCTTGCAGTAGCTTTTCGGTCCACATGACTTTGCATACTGGTTAAAACCGCCCTCCTTTGTCGAGTAATGAACCTTGTAGCAAACTGCGTCCTTAAAAGAGCAGTCTTTGGTGGATAAACCATCCTTGCAGTCTTCCCATGACTTTGTACTTGTGCAATAGTGGCATTTTAAAGCAAAATCTGAAAAAAATATATTTAAAAATAAATAAATAAGCGTAAAGTGGGAGAAGTGATTTTCCGTCTTGACTCTTTATCACGGGAAGAGAATTATACCCCTGCTTCGTGTCCCCAGTCAGGTAGGCGTAAAGACAATGAAAAGACACACTGAAGACACAACACCGACTGAATTTTCTATGACAATATCAATCAATAACTATTGTTTTTGTTTTTTTTTTCTTCGTATTTTTATAATCAAAATAATATCAGGGCGGAGAAAATGGGGGGTCTGCCGTGAGACTGGATTTGGAATTTCTCTTTTTATTTTTTTCATCAGGCATTTGCAGATTAGTAAGACTGCGGGTTAGGTGGAAATGATTTCAATCAGCTAAGCTTTTCACGCATGAACTGCATGACCAGAAATTGCTGCAGTCCCTGAGCTGAAATGTTTCTAAGTTATGTTCAAGACAGACAAGACTGAGCATAACAACATTGCACCTGAGATAAGGCTTAGTTAATGGGCTGGGCCACCATTGTATAGTTCATATTGCTGATAATGAGATTTACGCGTCCTTGTTTGCATTTATGGAACGAAAAACGTACTTGTAAATGACTAAATCACAGTTTCGTGTCAAACAAATATGTCTCCCAAAAAATACATCAAACGATAAAAGCAACAAAATTGAACTTTGAAAATCTATCAGGCTGACAAGTCTTCAAAAACCACAATTGCAATCCGTTTCAATATCCTTCAAATTTGTCCTTCCGTTCGGCCTGTTTTACATTTTATGACGTGTTATTTATGCCTAGTTTGTTAACAGTTCGAGCAGTTATTGTTGTTTCACCAAGAGATAATCGTTATCTCTTGGTTTCACTTAATCATTTGGCAGTCTACTCCTTAAATTTTGATAAATTACGTGACATAGTACATACGGTTTCTTTAATGGCCGCTAATCTTTACGGTACCTTTTATAACACTAGACTTATTGTCAATAATACAGTGTAATACAAGAGAGGATAAAGCTTTATCCTCTTTTGGTGTAATATCAGTGTTGTACTTAATACAGTTACTATGCTTATCAGGAGCCCGGGGAGGGGGGGAGGGTACTACTTATCATGGCCTATACGGGAGGCTCCACCCGAAAGGGGTACCTTTTTCAAGCCTCAGGTGTGTGAAAGGGTAGGGAGTTCACTAGTTATATATATAAATGGGTAGGGAAATCTGTCATTTGGGTCCGTGAAAGGGCCCAAAACATGAGCTAACAGATGAATTTTAAGGCTTCATAAAGTCAAGTAAACGTTCTATTTTTGTGATTGATTCCTATTTAAAGGACAGTGCATTTACAGCAGTTAAAAGGGATGCAAAGTTCTAAACAAAGTATGTAAAAGGGGTTCCGTACCATTTGTCCATAGAATGTTTAAAAAAGGGGTACCTTTTTCGTGAAAATCTCCGTATAAACATTTGTTGCGTACCCCCCTCCCCCCCGGATCAGGAGCCTTAGCAATAGCCTCCTTATCATAAAGGGGCTATGTCACGAGGACATTGCTTTTACTCATACACGAAATAGTCCTGAATAGTTATTAAGAAGGTATCAAACAACTGAATTCTATAAGGGAGCACTAATCATCGGATCAGGAGCCCATAGGATCCTTCCATAATAAGTTGTTTGCGGGTAATTTATGAAGGCATAGCATTAAAATTTTAGTTATTTCAAGTTTCAATCCAAATTCATTATTGTCATCGGTGGCAACAAATCATGAACAAATGGCAGGAATCAGTTTTAATGTCTACCTAAAAGGATCGACAAAATTTGAATGACCGGACTAAAGTGGGTGTTCTGTTCTTGGCCAAAAAACAAAATCAAATTACGTTTTAAAAGATATACATGTAATCCGCAGTAAGCGAAAGTTCTGTCGATGAGGTTTCATTTGTAATAGTAACACCATAGTATGGTTGACAAATAATCTCGTCAGTATGTGACGAATAAATAACAGATCATATCAATAAATCGACCTACAAAAGAACCAAATATTTTGCTTTCTGTTATTCAATCGGAAAGCCCTCACGGAAGTGACTGTACACTCACCACTGCACGCTCGGGCGAACTTTTTGTGTCTACGAAAAACTGACTGACGAGTTGTTAACTCATGTGAGGTATCTTCTCGGTTTGACCAGTTTAAATATTTCAGGAAAGTAAAAACTCAGGGAAAAAGCTATTGAACTAGCCTGCTAGGGTTCACTTAATTCCGAGGTCTTTCCGATTGAAGTAACACAAGTAATGCAGCATAATATGTAGTGGACGTATTATAGGTTTATTTATTCATCTAGTCACGACCCAGAATATTTCTTCACTGAAGTAATTCATGCATCAATTTTCCAAACTGATCTAAAAGGAAAGTTAAAATGCTGACGTCTGTACGGAGACCTCCTGATATAATTCAAAAAAAGCTAGCGGTAACACAACTGATCCAGAAAACATCGAGACAAATCATCCTTTTCAGCGACCCTTACAGACGCACAACAGACACACTGGAATGTTCACCGATTCATAACCGATTTTCAGAAAGTTTTGGAAACTGAGAGTTACAGTATTGAAATAGCGGAAATACTCCACTTATCATAAATAAACTCCTTACCATTTGGAATGAGGGCAATGAGAAACAGGGTCACAAATAGCTTCATATCGGCTCGGGTCTCATCCAAAGGCTGCCCGGCTTAACTTCGTTGCTTATGCGTATCACACGTATAAACGGTGACTAATGAAATGGCCAAGTAAACATGCTATGCAAACCATTTTGCTGACTAATGCAGACAATATTCACTTAATGACAGGTCCCGAGGGTAACAGGTCTCGAGGGTAACGGTTACTTTTGTTTTCCCGATAGTCCAGATGTTACCCGGGAGGAATCGACGAGGAGTGGACGAAAACATCAGGACTCAAGGGGAAACAAAACTATCAAAACTATCTTTTTTTTCCCGAGGAACTTGCATAAGATTTGTGTTTTGTTATATTTCTAGCCTGGGCTGAAGAGGCTCTCAATATACTATTAAGCTTTGAATGGAATGATGTAATCTCGTACCCAGATCTCCCACGGCCAAAGTGTAAAACAGAGTGAGATCTGGGTACGAGATTAGGAATGATGATGACGATAAAAGTGATGAATGCCTCGTAGAAAGAAGGCAAAAATAGCCTTGGGTGTAATTTTCCAAGGGCAAACTCAAATGTAAAGTAAATCCATGGCTTTTTAAATCATGCTTTGAGAGTTTAAGGGGCATTACAGTTGAATTTTGGGGGAATTGAGGTTGAATTGAGAATGAAAGAAAGAAGGATAGAAGACTATACACGTCAACCAGTTAGTCCGCTGTTTGGCTCAGGGCTACCTTGTTGTGATGACGGACTGTCTAGTCTTTTGTCTATTGATTATTCATTTCAAATTTTAATTTTTAACTGCCCTTAAATCCAGTTTTCCCATTTGACTTTTAAAATTTGCCTTTAAAACTTTTATTGATTACAAATATGCTAATCATCACCAAAAATTCTCAAAAACTCATCGTTCCGAGAACTTAACGATGAGTGATTTATTTTTAACATCGAATGACATTTTGACGAGAATTTCCAGGAAAGGTGCTCACATATAATACAAACAAGGTGTTAAACTGTAATCCCCCCTTAATTCTGCAGCCGGACCTCTTTAGAATCAGTTCAAACGTCTAAACAAAGACACCTATAGCTGGGTGACGAGCCCCTGGATTCCTAAGAACTTTGTGAAAACTAAGAAAGAGGCAGCCTTTCAAAAAAAGATGAGATGTTATTATAAGGCTTATAATTGCCGACAACGACGGCTACGAGAACGACAAAAATAAAAAAACTGGGCCGAATATTTAAACGAAGTTTAGGTTAGACCTGGTTTTTGACTAAATCGAGGTTTAGACAAGGCCTCCAAAGACCACGGCTTGGCGTGGTCTAAATTGCATTATTTAAATGCAGTCGAGCAGCATTCCACGGAGACCACGTCTAAGAGTGGTTTCACCGGCTTCCTACTGTTTTCCATAAACCGCGTGTTCAGAATTTTGACGAAGCGACATGAAAAAAAAAAAGGCGTCAAAATCTCGAAATGCAAATTTTAGCGAAGAAAACTTCTACTTGCCGAGCTCAAGAAACAGTATCCCTATATATCAGCTTTAAAAAAAAATGTCATCGTTGGAAAAAAATTTGGAAAGTTTCAAAGCCGGAAATGCCGATGGTAACAAGCGCGTATGACAAAATAAGCAAGTTAAGTTAAGGTAAATTACAGTTCCTTTTATTCCTGTTAACAGTTTAGGATAGCCATTTTTATATACATGGTAAAAGTAGAGACAAATTAACACGACGCCAGTGTCAATGCTGCCGAAAGCAGGGCCAAAAGGGATTGTTTTGGGGACAGCCAGTATTAACCAAGTTGCAACTTTTCTGCTGTCACCAACAACGAGGCCATTAATGGATCCATTGCGAAATTGTTCAGCAATTGTGCTATTGTCAAAAATGCGTTAGTCATGAGTAGCTATATGAAAGCTTTACTGTCACAAACAGCTTGAACGTATTCATCACCGCGCGCCGTCGTCGTCATTGTTCAAGCAAGAGAACGTCAAAACACAATCATATACAGTGAAACCAGGTTAATACGGAAACAAAAGGGACATGTTTTACTTCCCGTTTTATCCGGAGCGGGATCTGAGAAAAAAACGTCGCGGATACATTTTTTTAACGAGAAAACGTTGCTTAATTTCTTAACAGTGACTGTGGCAAGTTCATCATAAGAAGCCTCACGATCAATTGTTATAGTCTCAGACTAAAACTTAGCCTGAAATTCATCCGATTGCTTCGAGTCGTTTTCTCCTCTCAACAACTTACGTTACTGAGGTAGTAATAACGACTCGAAGTAATCGGATGAAATTCAGGCTAACTTAAAACTACCTTTTAAACTTTTGTTCTTATATAAAACAATGGAATGTGCAACGTAACTTTGTATTACACTTTACCTTTGTTTTTCGACTCAGCTAGGAGGACTGAATATTACACAGAACCTATGAAAATTAAGGCTATTCGCTGTTTCTATTAGGTTTTCACTCAGTAAAATATTCAGCCAAGGCTCTTGGTCATAGACAGCAGCGCCTAGCCCATAAGCTGAATGTCTGTAAAGCGGGGTTGACAATATTTGAGATTTTATGACTCGGGACACATAAAAGAAAAAAATACCGTCTTTTGTCCGTATTAACTGGTGCCCGTATTAAACTTTTTAATTTTAGAGAAAATAAATGAGCTCTTCGTCGGAACAAACGAAACTGTCCGTTATATATGATTCGGTCTCTCTCAGAAAATTTCGTCAAACTGCGAGGTAGAGGAAGAATTTGAAAATGTTGCATGGAAAGCTGACTCTATCAGGTACGACGGAAATTGAAATTTGCGAGAGTCTTAGAAAATTCCATCGAACTGCGAGGTACAGGAAGAATTTGAAAATATTTCAAAACTGACTAGATCAGCTGCCACGGAGGTTGCTAGTGGCGAAAGACTCAGAAAATTTCATGAAACCTCGAGATATAGGAAAAATATGAAAATATTGGAAAACTTACTCTATCAACACCGACGAGGAGAGAAGTTGACGAGAGACTCGGAAAGTTTTGGACAACTGACTCGATCGGCTACGATGGAGATTGCAGTTGCCGGCGAGATTCTTGGCGAATTTTTCGCCGCCGAGGTTTTTGGATCGGCGAGATCCTCACCGAAAAGTCTGTGAAAATTTTGCAGGAGAAACACTTTGAAACTTTTTGAAGTCTCTCACCAATGACTGCGTGTAAGCTACAGTTCTTATAAATCATGGCAAGCATTTCTGCACAGCCAAGCATATACAATAAAACTTTCTTCAATGCATCAGGTTTGCTGGCGTACTTAGAAAACGCCTTTACTTAAATGTTCCTTGTAGAAGACCTTCCCATGCGAAGCAAACATGTATACAAAGCAGAACATACACTAAAACTTCTTTTATTGCATCAGCTTTCGGACAGCATACATAAAAAACCCTTTACTATACTCTATGTTGATAAAAAAAACCTTTGCAAGCGAATCACCCTGAGTTCGGAAGAAAGGTGCAGCTATGAATGATGTCTTGTTTTTATCGTTCCACAGCCTAGAAGCTCAATATTTGATAGACGGTGAGTAGTTTTAACTCATTGAAAGCTACCCCAAACTCACTCGCTAATAACTTCAAGCATTCCTGGGTTGACTTCCTCCATTACTTGTATAGCTGCAAGTAAGACTGCCTCCCTGAACAAGAAATCATACTTACTATGATACATGGCCTCATAATACCGACGAAAAGTTCCATAAGGCTGTATTGTTCGAAACGATAAGAGTCCATCTGCTTCAGTTTGCGAAAGATTTTCCTTCCTTCTCGGCTTTTACAGAGTTAGCATACTCCCCTTCGTTAATTTTTCAGAGACGGCTTAAAGGCCTTCTTCAGTCTTTTTTACAGAAATGGTACATTCTTTCTCGTTCTTCTTTAAAACTTCGTGATACTCTTAGTGTTCGCTCTTTTTTATCACAAGGGTATTCTCTTGTTCGTTCCCCTTCAAAACAAGGGTGATCTCTTTTTCTCTCTTTTTTATAGTTAGCACAACGGTGAATTCTTCTTCCATCTTTTGCCGCTCTTCCATAGGAGCCACGTCGCAAATATCCATGGCTAGTTGCATTTGAGGCTGCTCTTCGGAAAACACTTCATCCATTTCATAGTCAGCACTAGTAGTCTCCAGACGGGTACACGCAAGACTTTGCGGCTCCTCTTCAGCAAACACTTCATCCATTTCATAGTCAACGCTAGTCTCCAGAGAGGTACACGCAAGACTTTGAGGCTCCTCTTGATAGCTCATTACATGGTCTGGCTCCATGGTCTAAACAAGACTTTGTGAAGTTTGGTCTGTGTGCTCTCTTGTATAACCCATACTATATGACGTCATTAAAAAAAACAATAAATTTGTACGCGCTGTTATCAAAAACGAAGAGGAATACATTTGTATACCGTCGCTGTAGAAAAAAAAGGGTAAGCCGTCTCTGAAAAAATAAACGAAGAAGAGTATACTAGCTCTGTAAAAAAGACGGAAGAAAGTGGTTCAGTAGTTAAAACGTTCGAACGAAGGAGTCCAAGGCATAATAGGGAAATTGCCCACCAAAAGCAAAGTTCTGGGACCGGTCTTACCATTTTCCCTGCCTCGACTCGTCTAATGTGTGAATCAGTCCGTCAGTCAGTCAGATTAAAAGGTGGCATCGGCTCGGACACACTAGTAGATTGTGAAACCGCGAGACTCGAGAACAAGTCTGCAGGCCCTGGCCTCTGTAAGGGGCCAAGTAAACGCAGGAGTCCAAGGCATGATTGGGAAATTGCCCACCAGAAGCAAAGTTCTGGGACCGGTCTTACCATTTTCCCTGCCTAGACTCGTCCGATGTGTGAATCAGTAAGTAAGTTAGTCGCATTAAACTAAAGGTCACGAAAAAACCAATGAAAACTGCACTTGCATCTCTTACTCTTTCCAAGCACGGATCTTCTGCATTCTGTACATCACCTTTAATCTCTTCGCCGAAATATCTCTACATCTCGTCATCCTCTGGAATCTGTTCGCCACAAGTTGCGATTCCTTCTTCATTCAATGCCATCATAGTCATGCAAAGATCCGACCAACCACCCGAGGAAACGAGCGCATTACATAATTGTGTATGCCTCGTTCTGAAGGCGAAGATCCGACATAAGCAATCCGAGCAAAGATCGCCCTACACACGGTGTGTGCCATGTTCTATAAGCAAAAATCAGACATAAGTCACCCGAGGAAATAAAGAGCTACACACGGTGTGTGCCTTGTTCTATAAGCAAATATCTGACATAAGTCACCCGAGGAAATAAAGCGCTACACACGGTGTGTGCCTTGTTCTATAAGCAAAAATCGGACATAATCCACGCAAGGAAATATAGCGCTAAACGCGGTGTGTGCCTTGTTCTATAGGCAAAAATCGGACATAATCCACCAAAGGAAATAAAGCGCTAAACACGGTGTGTGCCTTGTTCTATAAGCAAAAATGGGCCATAATCCACCAGAGGAAATAAAGCGCTTTACACTGTGTATGCCTAGTTCTATAAGCAAAATTCAGACATAAGTCACCCGAGGAAATAACGCAACACACGGTGTATGTCTTGTTCTATAAGCAAAAATCGGACATAAGTCACCCGAGGAAATAAAGCGCTACACACAGTGTGTGCCTTGTTCTATAACCAAAAATCAGACATAATCCACCCGAGGAAATAAAGCGCTAAACACTGTGTGTGTCTAGTTCTATCGGCAAAAATCGGACTTAAGTCACCCGAGGAAATAACGCACTACACACGGTCTGTGCCTTGTTCTATAAGAAAAAATCGGACATAATCCACCCGAGGAAATAAAGAGCTACACACGGTTTGTGTCTTGTTCTAAAAGGAAAAATCGGACATAAGTAACAAGAGGAAATGAAGCGCTACACACCGTGTGTGCCTTGTTCTATAAGCAAAAATCGGACATAATCCACCCAAAGAAATAAAGCGCTAAACACGGCGTGTGCTTCTTCTATGAGCAAAAATCGGACAAAATCCACCCGAGGAAATAAAGAGCTAAACACGGTGTGTGCTTGTTCTATAAGCAAAAATCGGAAGAAAACCAACCGAGGAAATAAAGAGCTACACACGGTGTGTGCCTTGTTCTATAAGCAAAAATCAGACAAAACGCACCCGAGGAAATAAAGAGCTACACACGGTTTGTGTCTTGTTCTAAAAGGAAAAATCGGACATAAGTAACAAGAGGAAATGAAGCGCTACACACGGTGTGTGCCTTGTTCTATAAGCAAAAATCGGACATAATCCACCCAAAGAAATAAAGCGCTAAACACGGCGTGTGCTTCTTCTATGAGCAAAAATCGGACAAAATCCACCCGAGGAAATAAAGAGCTAAACACGGTGTGTGTCTTGTTCTATAAGGAAAAATCGGACATAAGTCACCCGAGGAAATAAAGAGCTACACACGGTGTGTGCCTTATTCTAAAAGCAAAAATCGGACAAAATCCACCCGAGGAAATAAAGCGGTAAACACGGTTTGTGCCTTGTTCTATAAGCAAAAATCGGACATAATCCACCCGAGGTAATAAAGCGCTACACACGGTGTGTGCCTTGTTCTATAAGCAAAAATCGCACATAATCCACCCGAGGAAATAAATCGCTACATACGGTGTGTGCCTTGTTCTACAAGCAAACATCGGACATAATCCACCCGAGGAAATAAAGAGCTGCACAAGGTGTGTGTCTTGTTCTATAAGGAAAAATCGGACATAAGTCACAAGAGGAAATGAAGCGCTACACACGGTGTGTGCCTTGTTCTATAAGCAAAAATCGGACATAATCCACCCGAGGAAATAAAGCGCTACACACGGTGTGGGCCTTGTTCTATAAGCAAAAATCGGACATAAGTCACCCGAGGTAATAAAACGCTACACACGGTGTGTGCCTTGTTCTATAAGCAAAAATCGCACATAATCCACCCGAGGAAATAAATCGCTACATACGGTGTGTGCCTTGTTCTATAAGCAAAAATCGGACATAATCCACCCAAGGAAATAAAGAGCTAAACACGGTGTGTGTCTTGTTCTATAAGGAAAAATCGGACATAAGTCACCCGAGGAAATAAAGAGCTACACACGGTGTGTGCCTTATTCTAAAAGCAAAAATCGGACAAAATCCACCCGAGGAAATAAAGCGGTAAACACGGTTTGTGCCTTGTTCTATAAGCAAAAATCGGACATAATCCACCCGAGGTAATAAAGCGCTACACACGGTGTGTGCCTTGTTCTATAAGCAAAAATCGGACATAATCCACCCGAGGAAATAAATCGCTACACACGGTGAGTGCCTTGTTCTATTAGCAAAAATCGGACATAATCCACCCGAGGAAATAAAGAGCTACACACGGTGTGTGTCTTTTTCTATAAGGAAAAATCGGACATAAGTCACAAGAGAAAATGAAGCGCTACACACGGTGTGTGCCTTGTTCTATAAGCAAATATCTGACATAAGTCACCCGAGGAAATAAAGAGCTACACACGCTGTGTGCCTTGTTCTATAAGCAAAAATCGGACATAAGTCACCCGAAGAAATAAAGCGCTACACACGGTGTGTGCCTTGTTCTATAAGCAAAAATCGGACATAATCCCCCCGAGGAAATAAAGAGCTACACACGGTGTGTGCCTTGTTCTGTAAGCGAAGATCTGACATAACTGAGCGACAGGAAGAAACTACGCGCTACGCAGGTTGTGTCTTTCCTTCTATAAGCGAAGATCTGACATAACTGAGCGACACGAAGAAACTACGCACTACGCACGGTGTGTCTTTCCTTCTATAAGCGAAGATCTAACATAACTGAGCGACAGGAAGAAACTACGCGCTACGCACGGTGTGTGCCTCCTTCTATAAGCGAAGATTTGACATAACTGGAGGACCTTTAGAAACTACGTGCTATGCACTTTGTGTGCCTCCTTCTATAACCGAAGATCAGACATAACTGAGAAGAAGGTGACCCGAAGAATCTACGCTCTACGCACGGTGTGTATTTTCTTCTATAAGCGAAGATTTGACATAACTGAGCGACACGAAGAAACTACGCGCTACGCAGGTTGTGTGTTTCCTTCTATAAGCGAAGATCTGACATAACTGCGCGACACGAAGAATCTACGCGCGACGCAGGTTGTGTCTTTCCTTCTATAAGCGAAGATCTGACATAACTGCGCGACACGAAGAATCTACGCGCTACGCAGGTTGTGTATCTTCTTCTATAAGCCAAGATATGACATAACTGAGCGACAGGAAGAAACTACGCGCTACGCAGGTTGTGTATCTTCTTCTATAAGCGAAGATATGACATAACTGAGCGACACGAAGAAACTACGCGCTACGCAGCTTGTGTCCTTCCTTCTGTAACCGAAGATCTGACATAACTGAGCGACACGAAGAAACTAGGCGCTAGGCATGGTGTGTCTTTCCTTCTATAATCGAAGATCCAACATAACCCACGAGAAGCTACAAGTGCGCTTTCACACGGTGTATGCCTCGTTGTTAGTTGACTCGAGTCTTTATTTTCCTTTAAAAAAAACTTTGCGCTCGAAACAGTACAATTTTAGAAAAGGTGCAACTATGAATGATCTCTTGTTTTTAGGGTTCCATTGCCGGGAAGATATCGTTCATTATTTGGTCCACGGTGGGTTTGACGAGTTGCATCATTTGCTGCACTAAAATCCCTCTTATTTCTTCCAACATCGCAGGGATGACTTCTTCCATTACTTGTCGCTGCATGTTAGACTGCCACCGTAAACTACTGATGGCTCTTTCCATCATCCTTTGCCCCATCATGCCAATAAGATGTCCCATCACGTCAGGTTGTTTTGGTCGCGTCGCAGAGCCAAATCGTTCTGTCAGGTTTGTGTTTATCGCAGAGAAGATAGCGTCCATCACTTTGTCTATAATAGACGGAAACAGTACTTCTACCTGATCATTAATAATCGCGGAAATGTTCTTAGTTATTTCATCCGACATGGTGGCGAGGACTGGTTTGTGAAATTGTTCCATCGGAGTCCCTTCACTCGTATCCATGGCTTGAGGTTCCTCTTCAAATACCTCGGTCATTTCCTGGTCATGTTCCATCGTTGCGCACAAACAGGCCGTTTCTGACGTTTGGTGTGTGCGATCTCTCTTTTTATTAGCCCAACTTTATGACGTCATTAAAAAAGGTTAAAGTTCGTTTTAAAAAGAGTAAATGGAACTCAGTTAATGGCGAGAGACTTGGAAAAATTTCAGCTAAGTGCGAAGAACTAGAAAATGTTGGAAAACTGCCTCTATCCACAACGACGGAAAGGTCAACGTCGAGGAGGAATTTGAAAATGTTGCAAAACTAACTCTATCAGCTCCAACGGAGAACCAGTGGCAGTGAGCGAGAGGGTTAGAAAATTTCTTGTTCTATAAGCAAACATCCGACAAAAGCCACACGAAGGAACAAGCCCGCTACACACGGTGTATGCCTCGTTCTATAAGCAAAGATCCGACATAAGCCACCCGAGGAAACAACGCGCTACAGACGGTGTATGCCTCGATCTATAAGCGAAGATCCTACATAAGCTACCCGAGGAAACAACGCGCTACACACGGTGCATGCCTCGTTTTATAACGCTTGTTTCTTTGGGTGGCTTAGGTCGGATTTGCGCTTATAGAACGAGGCATACACCGTGTGTAACGCGTTGCTTCCTCGGGTGGCGTATGTCGGATCTCCGCTTATATATAGAAGGAGGCATACAGCGTGTGTAGCGCGTTGTTTCTTCGGGCGGGTGGCTTATGTCGGATCTTCGCTTATAGAACGAGACATACACAGTGTGTAGCGCGTTGTTTCCTCGGGTGGCTTATGTGGGATCTTCGCTTATAGAACAAGGCACACACCGTGTGTAGCGCTTTTAGAACGAGGCATTCACTGGATATGCTGGCAAGAAACGGATTCGAAGGGATATGATGGAGTCCGTCGCCTTGGTAGGAATTGATGGACTTGTTTGGCGAGAGTTCTAGACAAGTTTAGCAAAATGTGGTGGTAAAAAACCTAATCTCCCTTGTGTCTCAATGCAGGTCGCTCAATACCTCCATGACCAAGAGCTTTTTAGGCGTCATCCAGACTTGCACCTCTTTTGATCGTGTCTTACCGATCTCAAAGAGAACAGCACGAAAAGAGGCTTCTCGCAGCCCTATCCGAGAAGGTGTCCCCAAGGGACGTGCCTTGCGAGATGCCAGTCTTTCTTCGACCGCCTTATAGCTTTGGCGTCAGGCTTCGGACCTTTGAGTGAAAACGTGTGGTCTACACAAAATGGGTTTGTGTGGCGCTTTCGACGACAATAGCTTGCTTTGCGCGGTTATGATCAATAAACACACAAAAAGCTGGAGCCGATTAATTGGCTCCAGCACATTTTGAATCATTTTATTTTGAAAAAATCTTGCAGTTCTTGCTCTTTCAAAGCTCGGCCACCACATTGACGCTTTAGATATTTCCCTGCCATATCTTTTGAATCTGTTTGCCAGGAGTTGCGGTTCGTTCCTTATTCAAGACCATCGCAGTGACGCTCTGGGCATTTTCTCTCGTGGCGGCTATGCGGTCCATCGGGTGTGCTCTGCTTTGCCATGACTGTCCTCACTCTAGCGAATCCTAACAAGAACTACCACGGACGTCGTCCATGTTGAAAAGGAAGATATCGGGGCGTGATGTTGTCTTTATAATGGTAATGACGTCAGCAAAGACGAAGTTTGTTATTGGTTAACGGTGATGTCATCCGATGATGTCGTGGTAGGAGAGCTTTCTGATTGGTCAATGGCTGCTGATCCTACAATGTAAGCACAAAAAAGCCATCTTATTGGATGTCGAACCGTCAGCAGTGTAATGATTTTAGTAATTACCCAAGTACTGATGCAAGGTCATTTGATCCCGTACTAGTGAACGGTCGCGGTATTTACAGTGATGTTTCAAAGGGAGAGCCCATTTTACGTCCTCTTGTTCGATTTTCGTCAACTCAAACTCAGCTTTTCAGGTTAAAAGCTGACACTCATTCACCTAAAAGCCGGGTGTTAAAAGACGAGTTTCAAACGGGGTAAAACTAAACTCCAGTTCGGCCCAGCGGCTCGTTGACTGCAACGCGACAACCCCGGGGCGACAACTCCAGCTTGTCTCTGAAGCCCGACTCAGACGCAGAAGCTTTCATGAGCCGAACATAATTCGAATTAAGGCCGACCCAAATTATTTAGACAGGCTGAAATGATTCAGACGCCGAGCAGAACTAAGTTCAAAAGGCAGAAAATGCTCAGGCGAAATTCCCGACGGGCCTAGGCGAAAAGAGCGGCTGAACAGTTCCAAATTGAAACAGGCGTTCCTAATTGATTCAGACGCCGAACTTTTCATAAACTTAATTCAATATGTTGAATAGGTTCGAAGTCGGCGTCTGAACTTGGCCTAAGACACATCTCTGCGTAGCTGGATAAACATTCAGTGTACGCAGAAGTTATCAAGCTTTTTGACTTGATCGCTTAGCCAGTTTCTTTATTAAAGTCGCGTTCAGTTTAATATATATTCCACCACGTAGCCATTTTCTTTCAATATCCGATATAAACGTCGTGGTCAAAATGGCTATTTACTTAACCAAGTTTCCGTTTTGCAAAGCCCGCTTTGAGGAGTATTGATATCTGAATCACGCAATCTTCAAAAATTAATGTCGCTATTCTGGCTATTTGCACTTAGACATAGTACCTGACGCCTACATAATGATACAAAACTTTACTTAAGCTGATATTTTGCAAACATTAATAGACCGCGCAGTTGTTTAGGAAAAATTTCACTCAATCCTCTGATACACAAAAGGTATATACGCAAGGAAGTATATATTCAGGTAGTTAACTTTCGTTTTCATTTATGCTTCCTGCTATCGTAAATTAGTCCCCATCTACAACAGTTCCTCAGAAGATCGAAAGAATTCTAGTCAAGCCTTGAAACAAAGTAGTTTTTTTGGTCACGGTGAATGGATAATATACAACTATTTCGTCTTCAGTGAATATTAATAGTTCCTGCTACTGTGTATAGTTAGAGAATTCGAGGCGATACTAACCTCAACATAATTTTCATCTTCCCAAGATCGAATAATGGAAGCTGGACTGAATATTTTTGGGGTCAGCGCGAATGGATAGTATCGCAACGAAGTATTCAATGCTTTCGTCTCTAACTGTACTCTTGCTATTGAAGTCTACAGTTAAAGAACCGGAGGCGATCCAAGACCTCAACATTCCTCCAAAAGGTTCGAAGAATCCTTGAAGCGCAAACCTCAGACATTGCTAACATGTCAATCGGAATATGACGTAGTCTTGGACCAACCAGAGCACGGAAATCTCAATATATAGAAAAAAAACTATTTTTAAGCAGGAAGTCAACCTTTGGCGTCGCGGAGAGTGCAATCACCAATTGAAAATGACGTCGGTACAAAAGATTGAAAAGACTCTGAACAATACGAATACCACAAAACAAAAGCTTACAACCAGTGGTTTCCGTAACACCAAATCCTTCGATCTAAGAAGAACGGCTTGACCGTTCGAAATATTGGGAATGCTCAAGTCGCTTTGTTCTTTGCTGTTTTGTTATTATATTATATTGGTCTTCGTTAAACAACAAGATTTGGATACCGTCATAATTATAAAAGTACTAGTCTCTACCATAAAGAAACACCCCATTAAAGGGGTTGCGTCACATTCATCCAGAAATCACTTTTGAATTGCAAAATCACAGCTTTCAGTGTGGAACAAATATGTCTCCCAAGCAATATATATAACGATACGAACAGGAAAAACAAGCTTTGCTAACAAGTTTTCGAAACCCTCAATTGCAATCTGTTTCAATCTCCTTTACATTTGTCCATCCGTTCCCTGTTTTTCATTTTATGACGTGTTATTTCTGCCTAGTTATTTAACAGTTTGAGCAGTTATTTTTGTTTTTTTTTTTTGTTTTCTCTTGGTTTCACTTAACCTTGTGGCAATCTACTCTTTACATTTTGATAAATTTCGTGACATAGTACATACAGTTTCTTTAATGGCCGCTAATCTTGACGGTACCTGATAAAACATTAGTGACATATTCCCAATAATAATATCAGTGTTGTACTGAATACAGTTACTATGCGTATCAGGAGCCCGGGGGGGAGGGGTACTCCCTATGATGGTCTATACGGGGAGTCTCCACCCGAAAGGGGTATCTTTTTCGGGCTTCAGGTGTGAGAAAGGGAAGGGATTTCACTAGTTGAATATATAAAAGGATAGGAAAATCTGTCATTTGAGTCTGTGAAAGAGCTCAAAAGGGCTAACAGATGAATTTTATAGCTTTACTAGAAATACGTGTATCGCAGAACCTCGCGAAGCTCGGGGGGAACCCAGAAGGGGTGGGAGGACAGGAGAGAAATGAAGTAAATCATGTAACTGGGGAGGGTGGATCTAATATTGGAAGCTGAGATGTATTTGAACCTAGTGCTCTGGCTTTAAAAAGGATCTTCTGAGATTTAAATGGGGTTGCTGTTGTTAGCGAATGCTGTATAGGTCCCATCCCCCCATGTTCACTCCATTTGACCCTCCTAAATGTGTGTAATTATGGTCAAAAGGAAATGGGGGTGATAGTGGATAACTGCCGCCTAGTATTCAGTTGCATTTGCTTAATAAAAGCTTACCCTTAAGTGCAATAATTATTTGTGAAATGTGTCAGTAGAAGTGAGTGGATGGCAATTCTAGGAGATAATGCTGCAGTGAAAACAACAACTAAATGCTGCTAATTGGAGAAAAAATTTATTGTTCGGCGAACTACAGCTATAAAAGTGTTTGCACTTTTTTTGGTACATAATCACACTTGACAACTATTGTTTGTAACAGTAAAGTGCAAACATAATCACTTAAATAGAAAATTACAAGTAGCAATGTCATTAAGGATGCAGTTCATGAGAATTACTAAAGTGATCATGATTTATGATTATTGTATGTGTGGGTATTCACCTTAAAGAACTGAATCCATGTAAAAAGTACCAATTTTTTACCAGTTAGGCAAGTGTTCCTAGTTATTTGTGTACATGCATAAGAAACAAATCCCTATGCAAGAGTGAATTTGTATGAAATGTCCACAAACAAGTTATGTTGAAGGTCATCAGTTTCTCCATTGGTCTCAATTCTAAACATGCATGAGCTTGTTGAGACAGTGCCAGAGACATAGATTTTTAATTTCCCAGACTGAGACGAGGCAAATGAACACTTTCCCTGTATTACACACATTTCTGGTGAATGTAAAGCTAAGTGCAGGATGGATTGATCTTATGGAAAACCCTACATAAATATCTGCTTGCATGTCGTTTAATTTTTTGAAACAATCTTCATCTGCCAATGGAACAAATGTTTTATTTCTGTGAATATGTCACCTCTGTCTGACTTCTTTGAAAGAGTGAAATTTTATGAGTGACCTGTTAAATTTTCCCTAAGAGCGAAAGGAATTAACGTTCCTGGCATGGCAACCATGTCACACACTGATATTCTGAGGATATCCGAAATACTATGTTATTTTCGAATAAAATAGGAACAAAAATACAGGGGGCCAGCAATAACAAATTTTTGTCGTTTTTGACTTAAAAGACACAGCTGGGTTTATGTATAAGGCTGCTATACATACATATATTTTACTTGTGAAGGAAATTGAATGAAAATTGTAAGCTTAAACGAAACATTGTGCCCAGTAAGGATTTTTTTTACAAAGTGTAACGCTTCCCTACATGTCACACATTATCGGTGTTGTAAACTGTTCATTGTAAAATAAAGCTTACTGTAAAACGGTGAAAAGGCTGATCGGCTGTGCTACTCCTGTGATACTCCTACTGCTGTGATACTCCTCGTGTCGATTTTACAGATGGTGTAATTCTTGTTATAACATAGCGCGCGTGCTTGCCCTATATAAGTCCTATTGAGCCGCTATGAACAAAATCTTTATTTACGCACGCCCGTGCGTAAATAAGATGACGTGAGCATTTTTTTTTTACCTGGCTGCAAAGTTGTCAACTTTTAAGCTGCAGTGCACTTTTCCTTCTCTTTAAAATACGGAAGAAACCAGCAAAGAACTGCCCAATTTTTCTATCGGCATTGACCTTTTAGGTCCTGATCCAACAAGCAGCAAAAATAAAGCCGAATTTAAAAAAAACTCGCAAGTCGCGCGTTTCGCAAATTTGTCGAAGACCAGCTGCAGCAAATTTTGGCCGAAAGACATTCACTGGGAACAGAACAGACACCAACTGGTCATCAACAACATTTAAAGGCAAAATTTTCGTTTTTATTGTTGTTTTTAAATTTGTTATGCACTTTGTTATCTCCGGACAATCCGACTGAAGCAGGAAAATTTCTCTCGCAATAACAACACAAATTACACAAGAAGACATAAATTTACTACATGTACTCACAAAAAAAACTGCTGCCAGGTCTTCTCAAGAAGCCATAATGACCAGGCAATGTTCGTAAATGAATATAAGTTTAAAGAAGGATGACAGTCGTCTTCGCTTAAAACAATATTTTCTGGATTTCGCCGAGCAAAACGTAATCGCCCCATGTAAGGGAATCCATGACAGTCTTGGATTCTGGTTACCACAGGGTGGAATCCACAACGAAAATTTGTTATTGCTGGCCCCCTGTATTTTTGTTCCTATTTTATTCGAAAATAACATAGTATTTCGGATATCCTCAGAATATCAGTGTGTGACATGGTTGCCATGCCAGGAACGTTAATTCCTTTCGCTCTTAGGGAAAATTTAACAGGTCACTCATAAAATTTCACTCTTTCAAAGAAGTCAGACAGAGGTGACATATTCACAGAAATAAAACATTTGTTCCATTGGCAGATGAAGATTGTTTCAAAAAATTAAACGACATGCAAGCAGATATTTATGTAGGGTTTTCCATAAGATCAATCCATCCTGCACTTAGCTTTACATTCACCAGAAATGTGTGTAATACAGGGAAAGTGTTCATTTGCCTCGTCTCAGTCTGGGAAATTAAAAATCTATGTCTCTGGCACTGTCTCAACAAGCTCATGCATGTTTAGAATTGAGACCAATGGAGAAACTGATGACCTTCAACATAACTTGTTTGTGGACATTTCATACAAATTCACTCTTGCATAGGGATTTGTTTCTTATGCATGTACACAAATAACTAGGAACACTTGCCTAACTGGTAAAAAATTGGTACTTTTTACATGGATTCAGTTCTTTAAGGTGAATACCCACACATACAATAATCATAAATCATGATCACTTTAGTAATTCTCATGAACTGCATCCTTAATGACATTGCTACTTGTAATTTTCTATTTAAGTGATTATGTTTGCACTTTACTGTTACAAACAATAGTTGTCAAGTGTGATTATGTACCAAAAAAAGTGCAAACACTTTTATAGCTGTAGTTCGCCGAACAATAAATTTTTTCTCCAATTAGCAGCATTTAGTTGTTGTTTTCACTGCAGCATTATCTCCTAGAATTGCCATCCACTCACTTCTACTGACACATTTCACAAATAATTATTGCACTTAAGGGTAAGCTTTTATTAAGCAAATGCAACTGAATACTAGGCGGCAGTTATCCACTATCACCCCCATTTCCTTTTGACCATAATTACACACATTTAGGAGGGTCAAATGGAGTGAACATGGGGGGATGGGACCTATACAGCATTCGCTAACAACAGCAACCCCATTTAAATCTCAGAAGATCCTTTTTAAAGCCAGAGCACTAGGTTCAAATACATCTCAGCTTCCAATATTAGATCCACCCTCCCCAGTTACATGATTTACTTCATTTCTCTCCTGTCCTCCCACCCCTTCTGGGTTCCCCCCGAGCTTCGCGAGGTTCTGCGATACACGTATTTCTAGTAAAGCTATAAAATTCATCTGTTAGCCCTTTTGAGCTCTTTCACAGACTCAAATGACAGATTTTCCTATCCTTTTATATATTCAACTAGTGAAATCCCTTCCCTTTCTCACACCTGAAGCCCGAAAAAGATACCCCTTTCGGGTGGAGACTCCCCGTATAGACCATCATAGGGAGTACCCCTCCCCCCCGGGCTCCTGATACGCATAGTAACTGTATTCAGTACAACACTGATATTATTATTGGGAATATGTCACTAATGTTTTATCAGGTACCGTCAAGATTAGCGGCCATTAAAGAAACTGTATGTACTATGTCACGAAATTTATCAAAATGTAAAGAGTAGATTGCCACAAGGTTAAGTGAAACCAAGAGAAAACAAAAAAAAAAAACAAAAATAACTGCTCAAACTGTTAAATAACTAGGCAGAAATAACACGTCATAAAATGAAAAACAGGGAACGGATGGACAAATGTAAAGGAGATTGAAACAGATTGCAATTGAGGGTTTCGAAAACTTGTTAGCAAAGCTTGTTTTTCCTGTTCGTATCGTTATATATATTGCTTGGGAGACATATTTGTTCCACACTGAAAGCTGTGATTTTGCAATTCAAAAGTGATTTCTGGATGAATGTGACGCAACCCCTTTAATGGGGTGTTTCTTTATGGTAGAGACTAGTACTTTTATAATTATGACGGTATCCAAATCTTGTTGTTTAACGAAGACCAATATAATATAATAACAAAACAGCAAAGAACAAAGCGACTTGAGCATTCCCAATATTTCGAACGGTCAAGCCGTTCTTCTTAGATCGAAGGATTTGGTGTTACGGAAACCACTGGTTGTAAGCTTTTGTTTTGTGGTATTCGTATTGTTCAGAGTCTTTTCAATCTTTTGTACAGACGTCATTTTCAATCAGGTTATTACACTCTCCGCGACGCCAAAGGTTGACTTCCTGTCCAAAAATAGTTTTTTTTTCTATATATTGAGATTTCCGCGCTCTGATTGGTCCAAGACTACGTCATATTCCGATTTACATGTCAGCAATGTCTGAAGTTTGCGCTTCAAGGATTCTTCGAACCTTTTGGAGGAATGTTGAGGTCTTGGATCGCCTCCGGTTCTTTAACTGTAGACTTCAATAGCAAGAGTACAGTTAGAGACGAAAGCATTGAATACTTCGTTGTATACTATCCATTCGCGCTGACCCCAAAAATATTCAGTCCAGCTTCCATTATTCGATCTTGGGAAGATGAAAATTATGTTGAGGTTAGTATCGCCTCGAATTCTCTAACTATACACAGTAGCAGGAACTATTAATATTCACTGAAGACGAAATAGTTGTATATTATCCATTCACCTTGACCAAAAAAACTACTTTGTTTCAAGGCTTGACTAGAATTCTTTCGATCTTCTGAGGAACTGTTGTAGATGGGGACTAATTTACGATAGCAGGAAGCATAAATGAAAACGAAAGTTAACTACCTGAATATATACTTCCTTGCGTATATACCTTTTGTGTATCAGAGGATTGAGTGAAATTTTTCCTAAACAACTGCGCGGTCTATTAATGTTTGCAAAATATCAGCTTAAGTAAAGTTTTGTATCATTATGTAGGCGTCAGGTACTATGTCTAAGTGCAAATAGCCAGAATAGCGACATTAATTTTTGAAGATTGCGTGATTCAGATATCAATACTCCTCAAAGCCGGCTTTGCAAAACGGAAACTCGGTTAAGTAAATAGCCATTTTGACCACGACATTTATATCGGATATTGAAAGAAAATGGCTACGTGGTGGAATATATATTAAACTGAACGCGACTTTAATAAAGAAACTGGCTAAGCGATCAAGTCAAAAAACTTGATAACTTCTGCGTACACTGAATGTTTATCCAGCTACGCAGAGATGTGTCTTAGGCCAAGTTCAGACGCCGACTTCGAACCTATTCAATATATTGAATTAAGTTTATGAAAAGTTCGGCGTCTGAATCAATTAGGAACGCCTGTTTCAATTTGGAACTGTTCAGCCGCTCTTTTCGCCTAGCCCCGTCGGGAATTTCGCCTGAGCATTTTCTGCCTTTTGAACTTAGTTCTGCTCGGCGTCTGAATCATTTCAGCCTGTCTAAATAATTTGGGTCGGCCTTAATTCGAATTATGTTCGGCTCATGAAAGCTTCGGCGTCTGAATCGGGCTTCAGAGACAAGCTGGAGTTGTCGCCCCGGGGTTGTCGCGTTGCAGTCAACGAGCCGCTGGGCCGA
The DNA here is from genome assembly GCF_958299795.1 of Porites lutea. Taxonomy (NCBI): domain Eukaryota; kingdom Metazoa; phylum Cnidaria; class Anthozoa; order Scleractinia; family Poritidae; genus Porites; species Porites lutea. The sequence goes on from NC_133207.1 coordinate 30,058,006, forward strand.
ACTGGAGTTTAGTTTACCCCGTTTGAAACTCGTCTTTTAGCACCCGGCTTTTAGGTGAATGAGTGTCAGCTTTTATATCCCGAAAAGCTGAGTTTGAGTTGACGAAAATCGAACAAGAGGACGTAAAATGGGCTCTCCCTTTGAAACATCACTGTAAATACCGCGACCGTTCACTAGTACGGGATCAAATGACCTTGCATCAGTACTTGGGTAATTACTAAAATCATTACACTGCTGACGGTTCGACATCCAATAAGATGGCTTTTTTGTGCTTACATTGTAGGATTAGCAGCCATTGACCAATCAGAAAGCTCTCCTACCACGACATCATCGGATGACATCACCGTTAACCAATAACAAACTTCGTCTTTGCTGACGTCACTACCACTATAAAGACAGCATCACGCCCCAAATTTCTTCCTTTTCAACATGGACGACGTCTGTGGTAGTCCTTGTTAGGATTCGCTAGAGTGGTGACAGTCATAGCAATGCAGAGCACACCCAATGGACCGCATAGCCGCCACAAGAGAAAATGCCCAGAGCGTCACTGCGATGGTCTTGAATAAGGAACGAACCGCAACTCCTGGCAAACAGATTCAAAAGATATGGCAGGGAAATATCTAAAGCGTCAATGTGGTGGCTGAGCTTTGAAAGAGCAAGAACTGCAAGATTTTTTCAAAATAAAATGATTCAAAATGTGCTGGAGCCAATTAATCGGCTCTTTGTGTGTTTATTGATCTTAACCGCGCAAAGCAAGCTATTGTCGTCGAAAGCGCCACACAAACCAATTTTGTATAGACCACACGTTTTCACTCAAAGGTCCGAAGCCTGACGCCAAAGCTATAAGGCGGTCGAAGAAAGACTAGCATCTCGCAAGGCACGTCCCTTGGGGACACCTTCTCGGATAGGGCTGCGAGAAGCCTCTTTTCGTGCTGTTCTCTTTGAGATCGGTAAGACGCGATCAAAAGAGGTGCAAGTCTGGATGACGCCTAAAAAGCTCTTGGTCATGGAGGTATTGAGCGACCTGCATTGAGACACAAGGGAGATTAGGTTTTTTACCACCACATTTTGCTAAACTTGTCTATAACTCTCGTCAAACAAGTCCATCAATTCCTACTAAGGCGACGGACTCCATCATATCCCTTCGAATTCGTTTCTTGCCAGCATATCCAGTGAATGCCTCGTTGTAAAAGCGAAGATCCGACATAAGCCAACCGAGTAAACAACGCGCTACACACGCTGTATGCCTCGTCCTATAAGCAAAGATTCGACATAAACTACCCGAGGAAACAACGCGCTACACACGCTGTATACCTCGTCCTATAAGCAAAGATTCGACATAAGCTACCCGAAGAAACAACGCGCTACACACGGTGTGTGCCTCGTTCTTTAAGCGAAGATCCGACATAAGCCACCCGCCCGAAGAAACAACGCTCAACACACGCTATATGCCTCGTTCTATAAGCGCAAATCCGACATAAGCCACCCAAAGAAACAAGCGTTATAGAACGAGGCATACACCGTGTGTAGCGCGTTGTTTCCTCGGGTGGTTTATGTCGGATCTTTGCTTATAGAACGAGGCATACAGGGTGTGTAGCGGGCTTGTTCCTTCGTGTGGCTTATGTCGGATGTTTGCTCATAGAACAAGAAATTTTCTAACCCTCTCGCCCACTCCCACTGGTTCTCCGTCGGAGCTAATAGAGTTAGTTTTGCAACATTTTCAAATTCCTCTTCGACGTTGACCTTTCCGTCGTTGTGGATTCATCGACGTCGCACTTGGCTGAAATTTTCCAAGTCTCTCGCCATTAACTGAGTCCCATTTACTCTTTCTAAAACAAATTTTAACTTTTTTTAATGACGTCATAAAGTTGGCCTTATAAAAAGAGAGATCGCACACACCAAACGTCAGAAACGGCCTGTTTGTACGCAACGATGGAACATGACCAGGAAATGACCGAGGCATTTGAAGAGGAACCTCAAGCCATGGATACGAGTGAAGGGACTCCGATGGAACAATTTCACAAACCAGTTCTCGCCACCATGTCGGATGAAATAACTAAGAACATTTCCTCGATTATTAATGATCAGGTAGAAGTACTGTTTCCGTCTATTATAGACAAAGTGATGGACGCTATCTTCTCTGCGATAAACGCAAACCTGACAGAACGATTTGGCTCTGTAACGCGACCAAAACAACCTGAAGTGATGGGACATCTTATTGGTATGATGGGGCAAATGATGATGGGAAGAGTCATCAGTAGTTTACGGTGGCAGTGTAACATGCAGCGACAAGTCATGGAAGAAGTCATCCCTGCGATGTTGGAGGCAGTAAGAGGGATTTTAGTGCAGCAAATGATGCAACTGGTCAAACCCACCGTGGACCAAATAATGAACGATATCTTCCCGGCAATGGAACTCTAAAAGCAAGAGATCATTCATAGTTGCACTTTTTCTAACACTGCACTGTTTCGAGCGCAAAGTTTTTTTCAAAGGAAATTAAAGACTTAATTCAACTAACAACGAGGCATACACCGTGTATAGCGCACTTGTTGCTTCTCCTGGGTTATGTGGGATATTTGCTTATAGAACGAGGCATACACCGTGTGTAGCGCGTTGTTTCCTCTGAAGGCTTATGTCGGAGTTTTGCTTATAGAACTAGGCACACACCGTGTGTAGCGCGATTTTTCCTCGGGTGACTTATGTCGGAGTTTTCCTTATAGAACGAGGCATACACCGTGTGTTGAGTGATGTTTCCTCGGGTGGCTTATGTCGGAGTTTTGCTTATAGAACTAGGCACACACCGTGTGTAGCGCTTTTTTTCCTCGGCGTGTGGCTTATGTCGGATTGTTGCTTATAGAACGAGGCACACCGTGTGTAGCGCAGTTTTTCCTCGGCGTGTGGCTTATGTCCGATTTTTGCTTATGCAACTAGGCAAAGACCGTGTGTAGGGCGTTTTTTCCTCGGGTGGCTTATGTCGGAGTTTTGCTTATAGAACGAGGCATACACCCTGTGTAGCGCGTTGTTTCCTCGGGTGGCTAATGTCCGATTTTTGCTCATAGAACTAGGCACACACCGTGTGTAGCGCGATTTTTCCTCGGGTGACTTATGTCGGAGTTTTCCTTATAGAACGAGGCATACACCGTGTGTTGAGCGATGTTTCCTCGGGTGGCTTATGTCGGAGTTTTGCTTATAGAACTAGGCACACACCGTGTGTAGCGCTTTTTTCCCTCGGCGTGTGGCTTATGTCCGATTGTTGCTTATAGAACAAGGCACACACCGTGTGTAGCGCAGTTTTTCCTCGGCGTGTGGCTTATGTCCGATTTTTGCTTATACAGCTAGGCAAAGACCGTGTGTAGGGCGTTTTTTCCTCGGGTCCCTTATGTCGGAGTTTTCCTTATAGAACGAGGCATACACCGTGTGTTGGGCGATGTTTCTTCGGGTGGCTTATGTCGGAGTTTTGCTCATAGAACTAGGCACACACCGTGTGTAGCGCTTTTTTTCCTCGGCTGGCTTATGTCCGATTTCTGCTTATAGAACGAGGCACACACCGTGTGTAGCGCAGTTTTTCCTCGGGTGGCTTATGTCCGATTTTTGCTTATAGAACTAGGCATACACCGTGTGTAGCGCTTTTTTTCCCCGGCTGGCTTATGTCCGATTTTTGCTTATAGAACGAGGCACACACCGTGTGTAGCGCAGTTTTTCCTCGGCGTGTGGCTTATGTCCGATTTTTGCTTATACAACCAGGCAAAGACCGTGTGTATCGCATTTTTTCCTCGGGTGGCTTATGTCGGAGTTTTGCTTATAGGACGAGGCATACACCGTGTGTAGCGCGTGTTTTCCTTGGGTGACTTATCTCAGATCTTTGCTTATAGAACGAGGCACACACCGTGTGGATTCCGGATTCCGAGCCTTGTTTTGTAAGCGAATATCTGACATAAGTGAGCGACCCGAAGAAATAACTTACTACACACAGCGTGTGCCTTGTTCTGTAAGCGAAGATCTGACATAAGTGAGCGACCCGAAGAAATAACTTACTACACACTTCGTGTGCCTTGTTCTGTAAGCGAAGATCTGACATAACTGAGCGACGCAAAGAAACAACTCACTACACACGGCGTGTGCCTTGTTCTGTAAGCGAAGATCTGACATAAGTGAGCGACCCAAAGAAATAACTTCCTACACACTTTGTGTGCCTCGTTCTGTAAGCGAAGATCTGACATAACTGAGCGAAGCGAACAAACAACTCACTACACACGGCGTGTGCCTTGTTCTGTAAGCGAAGATCTGACATAGGCGAGCGACCCGAATAAATAGCTCACTACACACTTCGTCAGCTTCGTGTGCCTTGTTCTGTAAGCGAAGATCTGACATAAGTGAGCGACCCGAAGAAACAACTCACTACACACGGCGTGTACCTTGTTCTGTAAGCGAAGATCTGACATAACTGAGCGACGCGAAGAAATAACTTACTACACACAGCGTGTGCCTTGTTCTGTGAGCGAAGATCTGACATAACTGAGCGACCCGAACAAATAACTCACTACACACTTCGTGTGCCTTGTTCTGTAAACGAAGATCGGACATAACTGAGCGACCAGAAGAAATAACTCACTACACACTTCGTGTGCCTTGTTCTGTAAGCGAAGATCTGACATAACTGAGCGACCCGAAGAAATCACTTACTACACACAAGGTGTGCCTTGTTCTGTAACCGAAATCTGACATAAGTGAGCGACCCGAAGAAATAACTTACTACACACAGCGTGTGCCTTGTTCTGTAAGCGAAGATCTGACATAAGTGAGCGACCCGAAGAAATACTGACTTAGTACACACAACGTGTGCCTTGTTCTGTAAGCGAAGATCTGACGTAAGTGAGCGACCCGAAGAAACAACTTACTACACACTTCGTGTGCCTTGATCTGTAAGCGAAGATCTAAAATACGTTAGCGAACGAAGAAATAACTTTATACTACACACAGCGTGTACCTTGTTCTGTAACCAAAGATCTGAAGTAAGTGAGCGACCCGAAGAAATAACTTCCTACACACCTCGTGTGCCTTGTTCTCTAAGCGAAGATCTGACATAAGTGAGCGACCCGAAGAAATAACTTACTACACACAAGGTGTGCCTTGTTCTGTAACCGAAATCTGACATAAGTCAGCGACCCGAAGAAATAACTCACTACACACTTCGTGTGCCTTGTTCTGTAAGCGAAGATCTGACATAACTGAGCGACCCCAAGAAACAACTTACTACACACTTCGTGTGCCTTGTTCTGTAAGCGAAGATCTAAAATAAGTTAGCGAACGAAGAAATAACTTTATACTACACACAGCGTGTACCTTGTTCTGTAACCAAAGATCTGAAGTAAGTGAGCGACCCGAAGAAATAACTTACTACACACCTCGTGTGCCTTGTTCCGTAAGCGAAGATGTGACATAACTAAGCGACCAGTAGAAATAACTTACTACACACAGCGTTGTCCTTGTTCTGTAAGCGAAGATCTGACATAAGTGAGCGACCCGAATAAATAACTCTCTAGACACTTCGTGTGCCTTGTTCTGTAACCGAAGATCTGACGTAAGTGAGCGACCCGAGGAAATAACTTACTACACACTTCGTGTGCCTTGTTCTGTAAGCGAAGATGTGACATAACTGAGCGACCCGAAGAAATAACTTACTACACACTTCGTGTGCCTTGTTCAGAAAGCGAAGATGTGACATAAGTGAACGACCTGAAGAAATAACTTACTACAAACTTCGTGAGCCTTGTTCGGTACGCGAAGATGTCACATAACTGAGCGACCCGAAGTAATAACTTACTACACACTTCGTGCGGCTTGTTCTGTAAGTGAAGATCTGACATAACTGAGCGACCCGAAGAAATTACTTACTACACACTTCGTGTGCCTTGTTCTGTAAGCGAAGATCTGACATAACTAAGCGACCCGAAGAAATAACTTACTACACACTTCGTGTGCCTTGTTCTGTAAGCGAATATCTGACATAACTGAGCGACCCGAAGAAATAATTTACCACACACTTCGTGTGCCTTGTTCTGTAAGCGAAGATGTGACATAACTAAGCGACCCGAAGAAATAACTTACTACACACTCCGTGTGCCTTGTTCTGTAAGCGAAGATCTGATATTACTGAGCGACCCGAAGAAATAACTTACTACACACTTCGTGCGCCTTGTTCTGTAAGCGAAGATCTGACATAACTGAGCGACCCAAAGAAATAACTTACTGCACACTTCGTGTGCCTTGTTCTGTAAGCGAAGACGGTGACATAACTAAGCGACCCGAAGAAATAACTTACTACACACTTCGTGCGCCTTGTTCTGTAAGCGAAGATCTGACATAACTGAGCGACCCGAAGAAATAACTTACTACACACTTCGTGTGACTTGTTGAGTTCTGTAAGCGAAGATCTGACATAAGTGAGCGACCCGCAGAAATAAGTTACTACACGCAGCGTCTGCCTTGTTCTGTAAGCGAAGATCTGACATAACTGATCGACCCGAAGAAACAACTTATAGAACAAGGCACACACCGTGTGTAGCGCGTTGTTTCCTCGGGTGGCTTGTGTCGGATCTTCGCCTTTAGAACGAGGCATTCACTGGATATGCTGGCAAGAAACGGATTCGAAGGGATATGATGGAGTCCGTCGCCTTGGTAGGAATTGATGGACTTGTTTGGCGAGAGTTATAGACAAGTTTTGCAAAATGTGGTGGTAAAAAACCTAATCTCCCTTGTGTTTCAATGCAGGTCGCTCAATACCTCCATGACCAAGAGCTTTTTGGGCGTCATCCAGACTTGCACCTCTTTTGATCGCGTCTTACCGATCTCAAAGAGAACAGCACGAAAAGAGGCTTCTCGCAGCCCTATCCGAGAAGGTGTCCCCAAGGGACGTGCCTTGCGAGGTGCTAGTCTTTCTTCGACCGCCTTATAGCTTTGGCGTCAGGCTTCGGACCTTTGAGTGAAAACGTGTGGTCTACACAAAATTGGTTTGTGTGGCGCTTTCGACGACAATAGCTTGCTTTGCGCGGTTAAGATCAATAAACACACAAAGAGCCGATTAATTGGCTCCAGCACATTTTGACTCATTTTACTGTGAAAAAATCTTGCAGTTCTTGTTCTTTCAAAGCTTGGCCATCACATTGACGCTTTAGATATTTCCTTGCCATATCTTTTGAATCTGTTTGCTAGGAGTTGCGGTTCCTTCTTCATTCAAGGCCATCGCATTGACGCTCTGGGCATTTTTTTTTTGTTGCGGCTATGCGGTCCATCGGGTGTGCTCTGAATTGCCATGAATGTCCTCACCCTAGCGAATTCTGGCAAGAACTACCACAGACGTCGTCCATGTTCAAAAGGAAGATATTGGGGCGTGATGCTGTCTTTATAGTGGTAATGACGTCAGCAAAGACGAAGTTTGTTATTGGTTAACGGTGATGTCATCCGATGTTGTTGTGGCAGGAGAGCTTTCTGATTGGGTAATGGCTGCTGATCCTACAATGTAAGCACAAAAAAGCTATCTTATTGGATGTCGAATCGTCAGCAGTAGTGTAATGATTTTAGTAATTACCCACCCACTGATGCACGGCAATGTATTCAGGTAGTTAACTTTCGTTTTCATTTATAGTTCCTGCTATCGTAAATTAGTCCCCATCTACAACAGTTCCTCAGAAGATCGAAGGAATTCTAGTCAAGCCTTGAAACAAAGTAGTTTTTTGGTCAGGGTGAATGGATAATATACAACTATTTCGTCTTCAGTGAATTGAATATTAATAGTTCCTGCTACTGTGTATAGTTAGAAAATTCGAGGCGATACTAACCTCAACATAATTTTCATCTTCCCAAGATCGAAGAATTGAAGCTAGACTGAATATTTTTGGGGTCAGCGCGAATGGATAGTATACAACAAACTATTCAATGCTTTCGTCTTCAACTGTACTCATGCTATTGAAGTCTACAGTTAAAGAACCGGAGGCGATCGAAGAACTCAACATTCCTCCACAAGGTTCGAAGAATCCTTGAAGTAGAAAAAACTATTTTTGGACAAGAAGTCAACCTTTGGCGTCGCGGAGAGTGCAATCACCAATGAATTGAAAATGACGTCTGTACAAAAGATTGAGAAGACTCTGAACAATATGCATACCACAAAACAAAAGCTAACAAAGAGTGGTTTCCGTAACACCAAATCCTACGATCGAACAAGAACGGCTTGACCGTTCGAAATATTGGGTTTGCTCAAGTTGCTTTGTTCTTTGCTGTTTTGTTATTATAGTATATTGGTCTTCGTTAAAACAACAAGATTTGGATACCCTCATAATTATAAGAGTCTCTATCACAAATGCGTCACATTCATCCAGAAATTACTTTTAAATTGCAAAATTACAGCTTTCATTGTGGAACAAATATGTCTCCCAAGCGTTATATCTAACGATACGAACAGCGAAAAGAAACTTTAGTGTTTCATGTTTTGAGCTTTAATTTTTACGCTTTCAGATAAATTTTGTCAAAAGTGTGCTTTTATGATTGCTTCATGATAGGTGTTCACCAAACTGGACTTTTATCAACCATATGGATTGATACTGGTTCTCGTGGATAGAGGATGGATGACCGATTGCTTATCTTCTTTCGCTTGTTTAGTACACGGTGGTTCTCCCTATAATGGCCTATACGCCAGGTATATGAATGGACAGGGATTTCATTAGTTGAAGTACAGTCAACTCCCTCAAAGACGGAAATGCCGTTCGGGACGGGCCCAGAGTACCCGTCAGAGAGGGGTCGGGCTTAAAGAGAGTCGACGCTAATGTGATACCAGTGATTTAAACTGTCCGTCCTAGAGAGGTGACCGGCCTATAGACAGTCAAAGTATAATGTGACACCACGCTGTCCGCCTTAAAAAGGTGTCCAGCTGAAACAAGGTTTTCAAGGGTACTCTTCGGAATCCGAGATTTGACCAAAATACGGTGCGGGATTCGGGACAACACAAGATCCTGACGGGAAACGAGGTTTGGCCGGGTTCATCAAAATATGGGCGCGGGATGCCGGATTTTTTGCCTGTCTGTCGGAAAAAGTTCGGGAAGTCAATTGCCAATGGGGAGATTAAACAAGAAAAATTTATTAAACATTTAGGACTTCACATAGGCACTCACACCTTAGGGACTGTGCAATAATTATCAGGGGGGGGGGGGGTGCTGAAAAACTAGAGTTGTCTAGCAAAAACTTAGACAGTACCCCCCTCTAAAACAAAGAAAATTAGCTCTAACCCCCCTCTGTTATGTTAAAAATAACGTCACAGCCCCCTATCTTGGCAATTTTATGTAATGCCCCCCCTCTAGTTTTTCAGCCCCCCCCCCTCCTGATAATTATTGCACAGTCCCTTAGTTGAAAGTTCCACTGACATTATGCATATTTCGAAAAAATATTAAGCGCTGAATTGGAATACTTTCTAAGATTAGGTACTTCGATAGCCACCAAGTCCTTGTTCAGTTATACTACACACTTATCTATCCCGTTTTGACTTATAACTTAATTTCCTGGGGAAATACATATCCAACTCCTCCTTAGCCTCTTATTACTTTACAGAAAAAAGCAGCTGGAATAATAGCCTTTTCTGATTTTAATTCCCATTCTAGTCCTGACTCTTTCGCAAGTTGGGGCTACTTAAATAAGGGGATTTAATATATCTAGACAGGGATTTATATCTAGACAGTGCTCTTTTTATGTATGATTACTATTCAAATAGACTCCCAAGTACTTTGAATATATTTTTTAAAAAGCATTAATGAAGTACACTAATGCAACCAGACTGGCCTTTAAGAAGTCTTATTATTTACCAAAAGCTAGAACCAATTATCAATGGCAATTTAATGTCCGTTTCAAAAGTAGACATATTAAATTCTGCAAGCAGAAAACTGCAATGCTGATCGTACTACGTGAAAATTAACTCTGCAAGACATCAACACGACACCGAAAGAACTCAAAACAGAGCGGGATTGTAGCCATAGACACTCTGTTTCGCCCTCTTTGGGGCTCGTCAGTATGGCGTAGCAATCAGAGAAAGCTCTGACTGATGAAAAGTATCCGCGCACTCTGATTTAAGCCCTACCTAGAACTCTCAACATCCACAGAATCACCCCATGCCATGTGTCTTCTGGAATTCTGTTCAAGAAGATCTAAAATCAGCGAGTCGTTTTCGATTTAAAAAGCTTTTAAAAGAATCTGTCATCTCCAAATATTGATTGGTTCCTTGGAGTACTTTATATGCAGCTAATTGTGTGCGCAGCCGTTGTTTTGCTCCTTTGTTTATTCGTTTGTGTATTATTATTTTGTAAGCAAACTGTTAATAGAGTTATCTTCAACAGACGAACGGACAGAAGACCCTCTGTTTCAACCTGATGCCAGGAAAGTACCGGGTATAAAAGGTGTCAGCATAACAGTTTTAAATAACTTGGTTCTCATGTCTTTTATTGTTCAAACTCTTTTCATTTATTGCAAATCTTGAAGGAATTATTCGATCAGATAAACTTTTGATATGACAAACAGTACAGTGATGCCAATTCTGCTTCTGACAATGAGACAGTGGGACGTTTAAAATTTCCTGCGGCCATAGATGGGTCTATGGCCGCCTTTTCCAGGCTTTCAGGTAGTGGGGAAGGGGCAAAGAATAGTTAGTAGCAGAAAAAAAATGTCAAAGGGGTGGGATTTGGGAGAGAGTTGGAAGTAACCCTCCTCTGTTCCAGGAACATCGGCTCAACATGTCGGATCAGTGACCTGTAAAAAATCCTCCGACTTTCATGGTAGAATTTGATTTCAATCGAGGTTTACAATCAGATGGGAACTTGAAGATAAAAACTTTTTCAAAATAGACATTATCTGTTTAGATGACAGTGTACATGTAAAGTATCGGATTATGGCGATTAAAATAAATGAAAACTTCATAACTTTCTCCAACAGCGTGACTTTCAGAAAGCCTCGAGGGACGGACTCGGGTACCGCTTCTGAATTCATACCAGGCTTCTATCGGTCAAAGTCAAATGTCCCGACCCCGGGGTCGCTTCGCACGATCAAAAGCCCGACAGGGGGATAGTCTCAGGCATCAAATCCCCGCCCCTTGCCCGCACTCCCCCCCCCCCCCCCCCCCCCCACGGGATTTACATTGATAGGTGGATTACCTCGACCTTGATTATTCCGGATATCACAAAAACCTCATCCAATAATTGTTTATAATCTTTGTTTTCTCAAGTATAAGTCCAGACCAGATCTTCCAACTGACCGGCTTTGCCACTTGCCCGCAAGGTGCCGGGTCTTGGGTCACATTCCACGGGTCAAGGGTACAGGTCACTGCTCCATGGATAAATTACCAAACCACACAGGTTCCCCTCGATCTAAAAGAGAACTTTGTTAAGAGATTAGGGATAGGAGACACTCTTAATGCTGTTCGTTTATCTGTATCATGGTGACCTGTACTGGGACCTGTAAAAAAGTTACCTTTATTTCAGACCTGCCCGACCTGTAACCCGGCCTGACTTCGTTGACCGTTCGTTACGTCACCAGAGTCTTCGTTCCCAGAGTCTCTTTGCCTGTACGAGGTTGAATTATTCCAAGATGGCGGAAGTTTGTTGGACATACCCTGAACGACATGAAAAACAGGATTCTACTTTTTAGATTTTTCTACAGTTGTAAAAATGTGTTTTCGCTAGGAATGGAGACATCATGCAGTTCTGAGACCGTCAATGGCGTTTGAATTTTCGTCGACGAGTCAAGGATCACATGCATCCAGGCTTAAAGTTATTGAACATGTCGTACAATGCTTGACTACGGAGAGGAGCACATCTTCTTGTGTTCAACGAGGATATGTCAAACGTTATTGGGACCACCTTGCAGAGTTAGAAAGGGGCCGGGAAAGTTTTTCATCAGAACAAATAGAGCGCATGGAGAATGAAATAAAAAAATGGGAACTTTTCCATGATAGTCAGATTCAGAGAAGGAAACCATCAGACTTGAAAGTTTGCTATCTGGGCGAATCGAACCTTCTGAACAATCTGCAACTTCTCATTCAGGAAGGGGTACTGTGTCGAAACGTCTGGGTGGTCGCGAAGGATTCCAAAACTTTACAGAATGTCCGGAACTCTGTCAGTAAAACGAAATTTAGAAATGTCAGATTGTATGAGAGTAACTTCTTAAGCTTTTTGGAAGGTTTTGAAGGACAATTTGATATCATTTATTTTGATCCATGTACCTCTCTCGCTGAGAAGGACGCCTTAAGGTTGATTGGCTATGTCTTTTACTACAACAAACTGAATTCGCCAGGTGCATTAATTACCGTCTTTTTGTTCACTCCTTGCAAGCAGCCTGTGGGACATGATGATAATCCAGAAACAGAGTTAAAGAAAAACAACATGAAGAAAGAATCTTAATCAAGTGTGGAACTTGCACATGAAGATTATTCATTTGGTGACCTGTCCGATAAAGGAGGAGAAAGAGCCAAGTTTCTGTTTGATCAGTACTTAAGATACAGAAACTTTCAATTTGACGCAAAATCTCCTAGTAAGAAAAATGATGAGGAAAAGTATGGCGATTATATTACTTATCAAGTAATTGACTCTGCCTCTTTGTTTGTTCCTGTTGAAAGGATGCTAATATCGACGAGAGAATCAGTTTGGAAAGAAATATTTACTTTCAGTGGTGACATTCTTGAAGAAATATTGGTACCAAATTTGGAAGACATTGCTTCATATAAAAAGGCTAATGAATCACTAGAAGAGCAATCACAAGCTCCAAGGAAACCCAATACTAACATGACTAGATGGGACCACACCGCTGGCGAGTCACATTTGCAAAACATCTCCTCTGTTTTGAAATCAGCTGAGACATTGAGGTCCCTAGGCAAAACCTGGGTTGATGAAATTTTCCCCCACTGGAAGAAATCTTGTTTGCAGAAGCATGACATTTCACTGCTGCTTTTAACTCCGCTCTTGTTTTCTTCACATGAATTCATTTCAAGCTGTTCCAATTCACAGTTTAAGAGTACATGCCTTGACCCAATTTCTCAATGTTTTCCTGAGTGTAGCAAAAGTGATCGTCTGTGCAATAGAGCGGTTTTCATTCGAGTGTCGAAAAGTAATTGGTTTTGCACTTTCTACACGATGCGATTGGCTCAAAGATTCGCGCCACCTTTTCATCCAATCAGAAGTAAAACCAAAGCCAATTGTGACGCGCTCGCATGCATTTTCCCGCGCTTTGCGTCAGCCACATGTAATTACTTCGAGTTTTGATTGGTTCAATGTATTGTCTGTGTCCTATGTGATTGGCCAGAGTAATTACTTTGGTTTTGGTTTTACGACACTCAAACGAAAACCACTCTAAAGTACATATACCTGGCCCTTGCACAGGATGTTTGGTGGCTAACCTCCTTTACGGTCAGTTGGCTAACCCCTCATTTCCTGTTATAGATAAACTGCTGCGTCTCAGTTACACTTCAAATGGCAGCAAGGTTTTTTCGGATGTTTTTATTTTTGACAGGTGTGAATATCTCTATGACCAATTCCCCACGGTTGAAGGCGCATGCTATTCTATATCTCAGCCCATGCTCCAGATGGTTTATAGAGTGGTTTTGGAAGGCTTGAGAGAGTACCTGGCATCAGTGTCTAAAAGTCTCTTTCAGTTTTGCGATCAAGTTGGTAGTGGGGCTAGCTCTCCAGAAAACCTGTTGGGCCTTCCTGAGAGGCAGGTATTGGAAGAGCCTATCCTTCTGGAAGGAAAAGTTGTACCATCAAGTGAAGCTGCCCTCCATTCAGATCACGTTTGAGAAGAAGAAATGAAGATGACAAAGGAAGAGGGTGACAAAGAGGTAATAGGGGAACTTATAATTATTCAATGTAAAACATCTTTTATCTTCTTAAGGTAATTCCCTCCAAAAGAATGTTGTACAGTCAACTCCCCGTACCTTGAACCCTCTATAACTCGAACCTCCTGTTAACTCAAGCAATTTTCATTTCAGAACATTTTCTATATAATTTTACCCTTGATAACTCAAACTCCTGATAACTTGAACTTTTTTTCTGTTTCCATTGATTGGAAGTCGACTGTACTTTCCAGATTTTTTTCAAACTTAGAACAATAATATTGACAGCCACATAAAGGACATTAGAAAATTGCAATTAAAAAAATGGGGTCATGTGCTTATATCTGCCCTGCTTGCCCTTCATTCTAAGTGTTTTTTTCCTAGTTGCCTGCAAAATGTTTGAAACTTGACTGAAAATTATCAAAAATTCTTATCAATGGCTAACCCATGCACAAATCTGACAGCACTTCTTGTAAAACGTAATCTTGAGGCATTTCACAAATTAATTTATGTGGCAGGAAGCAGGCAACTGCAACTTCTATGACAACTGTCCAAGTAGAAAGCTGAGTGCATTTCTTTCATGAGATGTATCGTCCAAACTGACTGTTTTTAATGCACCTTCTATGACACCTGGGCCATCCAGAAATCTGACAGCATTTCTTGCAAATCGTATGGTGCATGTCACAGACTGTGACAATTCTATGACAACTGAGCAAGGCAGAAATCTGACAACAAATCTTGCAGTTCTTTAGCGGCAGCAATCTGTGTCCTTACTGTAGACAAATACTCAGTGTATGTCTGCGTGCCTGTTACATTTTCTGTTTTGCTGTTGGAGACAGGTTTAGGTGTGTACTTCATGCTGAGCCGTGTTTGATTTTCTGTTTCTCTCATTATTTCCTAAAGAAAAGAAAATCAGACTCCTTTAACAATGGTCAACTTAGCAATAAAGATATCATGTTCTTTCTTTAGATAATAATATCATGACATGAAAACACAGCTACTTATTAATAGTACTCAATTTAATGGGTCTTTAATTTCATGTTTTTTATGATTTCAAAAAAATAAAGAAAATAAAGACCTGCAAAAATAAATCCTCGCAAAATTAAATGCTCGTATAAAAAATTCACATCACAGAAAAAAATGTTTATTTGAAATAGCAATATAATGGTGTGAAATATCTCTATATGCTGCAGAAGTAAGCGGACAAAGTTGTCCTTGATTGTTAAAACTGATAATTTCACAAGTGGTAGAAGGCACGTGGATCCACATGGGCGCTTACAAGCGGCTCAGGGGTGAATGGGTAAATAAAAATAATATTGTTAGATTAAATGTTTACACCTCATCTGGTTTTGTCTAATGTTCAATTCCTCATTGCTATTTCATTCCAGTGCTACCTGCCTTGCAGTGGAACTAAAGAGCAGTTCTCTCTGGCACAGATTGTCATGCTTTACACAGCTATAAACCTCAATCTGGTGATACTCTTGGTTAAAATACATGCACCACTAACAAAAAGCAGAAATGAGGACAAATTTCTGGCTACGCTGTATTTGTACTCTTAAGACGCACATGTAAGATGGAGACAAATAACATTATGAAAATGTGTTAATTACCAAATAAAGTTGCAGCTGGTCACATGCAGTGTAAAAATCTTCCAAATGTTTCTCAAGTTTGTTGCTTGTACCCTCTGATTGAGTGGTTGATTTCCTGAAACAAAAAAATAGGTCAGTTATTTTTATACATGTGTAATGCTTACTGTCAGACCGACAAAACCGTGAACATCAGAAATATATGTGGAATGTTATTGTGTGGCAAGAAAAAAGACCATCAAGCGCGAGAAACTAAACTGCAAGCAAGAAGGTTAATTTGTTTGTACTTTCGTGGCTAGTTTAATAGTGTGTCCTGATCTTTGCCATGATTGGTCGTAATACAATAAACACTCCTGAAATATTTCAAGACACTGTTCATGGTCTTGTTGGTTTGACAGTTAGTATCCTCTCCCCTTACAAGGGAGAATATAACAAAACCCACTAATTCTGATAGAACAAAACAAGGTTAATAATAAAAATAATAATATTGTTGATACTTTTGAACAGTTACATGTACTGTGAATTTCTATTATAAACACCAGTTTTGAGATCTTAATTTATATCTTGGAAATATAAACCTAAGAAAACAGCTAACATAAAATTTTTGTTGATCCCAGATCTGTTTCCTCAGATGTTATTTTGGAAGGAAACAGCCATAGTGGTGTCACAAAATGTTAGCTGTTTTCTCAGGCAATGGAAATATAAGCTTGTAGTGAGCTCAATTACCAGCCGCTCTACTATAAAATTTGAGGTGAAATAAAGGTTACATGTCTGTATGGATCGATTAGTTACTTAGCTATTTAGGGGTGGGAAAATTATATGTTTATCATTAACAGTTGAGTTTGAATAAAATTTTTGTTTTTCTTTTTCTTGTAGTGTATTTGTGGTTAAAAAACATTGTGAAAGATTTTGCTTCTCATGACCTTTGACACTTCTTTTCAACAGAAGTTACATTGTTGATGAAGCCATTCATCAGCGTTTTTTGAGAAAAAGTCCTCCCTTGATCAATAAATCCATTGTACAGTAAAATATATTGAGGTGGTGTCTAAAATTTTACATTCTTCCTATTACTATTATTGCAAATATATTATTCTCTGATATCATGTATGTATGTATCATGCATGTATCATGTATGTTGCAGTTAATTTTTGTTTTTTCTTTGTTTTTGGGTCTGGTAATGTATGCTAATAAATTTCAAACAAAAGAAAACCAAAAATTAACTTAAAAAAATAGAGGTAGAAGTTTCTGCTGAAACAGGTAATGTTACCAGAATTATTGTTGTGTTATTCTTTTCTTTCAACATCCTTATCAGGCAACCACTGTTTAGAACTATATGTTGTTTAAACTTAAAAATTAATACACTTACATTCGAAGATCAACTTCTGCATTTTGATTTATAGCATCATTTGCTGATTTCATCACTTTCTGTAAAGATATATTTTTCAAAACATTAGGAAAGAATGGCTAAGTGAGGGTGTTCTGTGTCTCAGAAGTTTAAGAAGGAGGTTGTTGTCTGAAATTTCAATACCATAAAATTCTGAAACAGACTGTAAGCCCCTCCATGTATAAGCCCCTCCAAATGTAAGCCCCCCAAACTCGAAACACAAAAAACCCTCTGTGAAATCGCCCCTCTCTACATCCTCAAGGCGAGTAACTGCAACTATAAGCTAGTCCAATCGATTTTGAGATGCAAATTTCCCTTCATATATAAGCCTAGCCGATTTTGAAACTCAAACTTCCTTCTGTGTATGAGCCCCTCTAAAAAATAAATAAGCACTGCGGTACCCTGCATTTAAGTGAACAGATTCTCAAAAGAGAACCATTAACGAGACATTGTGGTGTACCATTAGATAAATACGACGTAAACCAATCAAGAGCTGTTCCTTGTATTCCGTAAAAGTTCATTTTAGATAAAAGGATATCATGATCAACAGTGTCAAATGCCTTTTTTAAATCGAGAAAAACCACAGCATTAGCATTAAATTCAAAACATTTGGTCTCTCGCATAACAGTGTGAAATATATGAACAGAAGAAAGTTATTTCTTGAATCCCAAAAGGAAATCACAGAAGTTTGGTGAGGTGATGAGAGGAGTGAGAGTAATAAGCTTCCGGGATAAAACAAGAAAAAGTCAAATAATCTATTCATATACAGTTCCTTGAGAAAAATAATGCCATTGTAAAAGAGAATTAACAGTAAAACCTAGCACATACTAGCCTGATTTCAGACTATTACTTCGAGCCTTGAGGGAGAAAAACGACTTGAAGTAATCGTCTGATCTGAAATTGAGACTGAGGTACATACTTGAAGATGATCAGATAGTACAGGCTAGCTGGGTCTATTATCAACAGCTGTACGTCGTCACGGGTTTTCTTTAACTGTATTTTCATCACAACGATATAAGCTTACGTTGGTATGACTCACCGCGAGTGAATCCTTCACAATCTTGATATATTTCCCAATGTATTCCGCATCCATCCCTCCCGAGGTCGCCATATTGAATACTGTGTCCCCTAGCCACTTCAGCGGTAACTACCATTAGAATTTAGGCCAAATACATGAAGTACTTGCTGTCAGATTTGAACAAAATGGCGGTAAGCCACGATGGTTTCCTTCGAGTGTCTTCTTGCCCAGGACAACTGCAAATGTCCTGTGCAGGCGATTTCCTCGCTTTGCCTCTTACAAAAACTATAATAGGTGTTTGGTGGCTTGGAGACTTATCAAGAAAGGTATGTTACTGTCTTGTTTAAATTATTAATATCCGATCTATGGTCTTAGTTACCGTGTGTCAACTGTTTGACCGGCAACTGATGTTCCTGTTAGAACGCGCTGGTTTATAACAGACCAGCTGGTCATGTCACTGTTCTTCATGGAAAGAATCGCTGTGCAGGATCATCAGAAGCTCTGTTGGTTTTGATTGCTACCTACCTTTAGCTTTTGATTCTTAAGGTTGCAGTCCTCACTGTTTGAGTTAGAAGGAATGCACCAACAGCTGTATGCTTATATTGTATGTAGTTAACCCTCCCCTCACCCCACATTTTGCCCTAGGTAACTAGTTTGTGTTAAACTTGAGTTAGGAGAGGGGTAGGTCAGAAGTTTACCAGTAACTTACACTAAATTCCTTAGTTGCTGCTTTGGAACAAATCAGCTGTTGTATTGATAATGGAAATAATCCATTCTTTTTGGAGTGTCAGTGCGAGTGCCATAGACCTAATCATGGGTTTTGAAACCATCTTGCTCAGTAAGCAGGCGGGTGAGAAATGATGTCATCATTTGTATGTCTGAGAATCTGATGTCAAATAATTTTAGTGAATAGGCTTTTCTAGAAAAAAAAAAGCGAATCCCAAAATCACTTTTTCAGATAGAGTGTAATTATTATTTGTATATTATATACAATTGTCTGTAAAAAATTCCCTCCGGCTGACTCAAATTTCCTTTGAATAGTTTACTATAATTAATGTATGGAAATTCTGTAACAAGGTGCAGCTTCTAGCTAGCATAGGTCTAGCTGTGCAAGAAGATACCTCTGCCTTGTAGCATTAGTCTATAGTTCAATTTTTTTTAACAACAGATGTTATACACTGTAGCAAAATTATTCAACATCAGATTTTCACATTACATACCTAACACTGTAAATATCTTGCACATACTTAGCCATCAAGAGGGTATAAAAAACTGTTATATGGTCTATTGTCACTCTTGATATATTTGTGGTTAGGATAAAGTATTATTTTTTAAGTAAGTTGTCTGGAACATGATTTTTTGGGTGAGCGTAGTTTTGAGGAGGACTATTGTTGACATTGACTGATGTTTTGACAACCTGTGTGGTAGTCATCTTCACACTCAAAGATATTATCATTGTCATCATCATCATCATCACCAACATGATTATCATCATCATCATCGTCATCATCACCACTCTTCATGCCAGCATAAGGGTATCACGCTGTCTGTCCAGGCTTCTTTGTCTTTTATGGATGGCCTCTTTTACCTTTTGAGAGTTTCACTGTGGGTACTAATGCAGTCAATAAAGCGTTGAAAACTGTTTCAAAGGAGACAGACTGCAAATAATTATCGATGTTGCTGGAAATATCTGTTTGCCATAACTGTTCATCATTAGGATACCTACTAGAAACTATATTAGTGTATTCATTTGCAGAACCTCATGAAGCTTAAGGGAGTCAAACCCATAAATGTCAGGGATGGAAGGGGGGGGGGGTCTGGGAGAATTGGAGTACCTTTTTTGCTCAAACAATTGACATCCCTTAATTAATCGCCTCCCTCAAGCAATCGCCCCCCCCACCTTTGACAGAAATACTTAAAATAATCGCCTTCTCCGAATAATCGCCCCTCCCCTGCCCCTCTCACCATCTTCTCTTCCTTTTATCCCCTCCCACTCAAGTTGAAGTGCAATGAGATTCAGCAAAGACCATCAGCAAAACTGATCAGTGATGATTCAAGCTCTGAAAATTATCAAGGAACTATATTTGGAACACTTAAAAAGCCCATGTTCGTGTTATTTGACATGATTATTTTTGGATTTAATGGACAAAAAAATCTATTTAGGGCACGACTGGCAGTGTCAGTGAGCAATAATTATTTGAAATAATCGCCTCCCTCGAATAGTCACCTTCCCTCAAATAATTGCCCTCTTTTTGTGCAAAAAAAGAAATAATCACCCCCAGCTATTGTTCGAGGAAACACGGTAAATTGTGTAAGTGGGGAGGGCGGATTTCAACACTGCCTCTAACAACGGAAAGTGAGATGAAGGTAATATCCCTTTTTTTGGAGTAAATTTGAACCCAATAATGTGCAATTCTATAACATTGGTTTCATCTCCAATAACAATTTATTATAATATTTTTAAGCCATTGCAGTTATCAGGACATAGCCAAGTGATCAGTGCAACTTGTTTTGGACAGAAAACCAGGCCACTTCTCCTCTGCACAGCCTCTGAGGACTTCATCTTTATCTGGAACATTGACAGAATTCTTGCTGTTGATAACATAAGTGAGGGCATATGTTACAGTTCAAATTACAATGAGGTTAATATTTTTTAACTTAGGTTGATTCTCAATTTTCTTTGTCTCCTAGACTAATTCCTGAATAATTAGGGTTAGAAAACAAAGGAAATTGAGAATCAACAGAAAGGTTAAAAAATTTTAAGAAAGTTTCACAAGACGATAGTGTTGTAAAACTCAGTTAATGGAACATGTCGCAATTGGCCCTGTGGGGCTATGTACTTTACACCCATATATCAATAGTAACTTACATTGTTGACAAGTATAGTGATATTCTTGGTAAAGTGAGTTTTGTGAGTGCGTTAGCTTTCCCAAAATTAGCAAAAGCAAGACCAAGAATTTTATAAGGATTAACCTTTTCAAAGATCCATTGTGTAACTATATTGACTTGTATGACCATGCAAAACAAACGAAAACATAGATTAAATCACTGTCTAGAAGAAAAGTGTTTCTCTTTGGAAAACTTATTGTGTTATCCACTGGATAGTGTTATCCAGCTTTTTAACAACTTGGGTCAGTTTTTTTTTCTTTTTGTTCAGGCAGAAAGGCTCTGTAGCAGTGTTCACCAGTATGGTGATTGCATTGTTTAAAATTCCTAATAATTATTGATATCTTGTTCCATAGCTAGTGATCATAGTAGTGGTATTCCTGTGGGTAAAGACCTTGGGCATGTCCAACACCTTAGTTTCAGTCATACAGACAGACTGTTAACAGTGTGTATTAAAAAGGAAATATGGGTCCTTAATATCCAGGTTAGTAGCAAACTAGAGTTGCTACACATTAGGACATACCAGTAGTCAGGATGATAAAACCTAAGGTTATAGGAGAGTTGTATTCTATGAGATGATGTCGATGCCTAACAGAAAAATCCATTGGCAGGATAGTATTTTCATCTCAGTAAATGGCTTTCAGAAAAATGGCTTTCTTTTTTTATATTGACAAATTGCCACTGTGGCATGTAAAGTGTGAAAAACATAAGTTTACAGACACAATGTACATGTAGAACTGTATTTTTTTCTTGGATGTTTTTTTGCAAATCAATTATGATAATGAGCTTGGAATGGACAGTTTTAGAGACTAGATTCTAGACTAGGGAATTCTTACTTTAGTTAGTGAAAAGTGAGAGAATTGACTGGAGTTCTTCAAGATTTTCAAATTGATATCAGCTTGACATAAAAAAATATATATATTTCTAACTTGCACTAGTTAGTTTCACATTTAGTTTGCTTTAAACATTTTGAAGAAATTGTGGGAACAGACTTTTTTCATCCCTTGTCAGACAATCTAACTCCTCATTATTTATTAATGTTTTGTACTATAAAACAATGCCTTGATTAGAGTTTGGTACTGTAAACATGAACTTGAAATTTTACAGAGAATTTTTTATTCATCTGATCTGTTTCTTGCTGATTTTAGACCAGCAAGTTGGATACTCTTTTGGAAGGACACACCAGTCTGGTGACTTGTGCACAATTTTGCCCCAATAAAGAATCAATTATTGTGTCTATAAGTGAAGACAGAACATTTAAGGTTTTGAACTTTTTATGTACTAAGTAACTTTTTGTTGTCCCTGTTACAAGCATGAAGAGTTATCAATGCAGTGATATTATTTGGCAACAAGCATGTGTCAGAAACAAGTGAACAGTGTTAGGACTTTCGCTGGACACTGGAGAATGGATGAAAAAATTAGATGCAATTAGGAGCCAGTACCTGGAGCCTGCAACTCCCATACTTAGCCTATGCAACAGAGTTTTCACCAATCAAGTAATTTCTGGCATCACTTTTGAGCATTTCCCATGAAAATGGAACCACTGTTCCATATGCATATGCATTGATACTATGATCATTACAAATAGAAGATGTAAATCCTATCAAAACATCAGAAATACTTTTTTCTGGTCTCTGGTTTTTGATGACTGATTTGTAAGACTTATTTGATTTCAAACTTTGCGGGAAAATTGGTCTAAAAAAAGAAACTGGTCTGTGAAAACACCATTGCATGGCACCTAAGGTAGTTTCTTGCTCCCGTTTATTTATTATTTTTATTATTAATTTATTTGTTTTACTAACTCAAGATTCATGTTGTCCACAATATGTCTGACAAAATGTGTTTTTACATGGGTGTTTAATGTAGCTTACAGTCTTCAGCTTCTCAACATGTACATGTATTTATGAAAAACTTTGCAGCAAACTGCCACTTTCACTTTTTTGATTGATTAATTTTATAAAATATTAAATGGTTTGAATAATTTTATAAAATATAAATTAATATAAATTACAAATTTTTAATGTGCATGCTTATTGGACCTGATTACCATTTGCAGGTTTGGGATATAGATCAGTCATGCCTAGTCTATCAGTCAGCCATTTTGTCAGGTACAAGTCATTTAAGTGTTTTAAAAACATTTGTTGCACCCATTAATTTTCTTGCCTTGTTAATCTTTATTTTTTTATATTAAAAGTCTTTGCACCTGAGGATACTTGGGTGCAATTTTGATTGAGTCATGTATGTACACATGGCTTGTTGTAACCAATACTAATCCCTTTTTTTGATACATGTACATGTATCATGCTTTCAAGTTGATCCTTCTAAGCATCTTTCAGCTCATCCCTTCATATCTCTGGCTATTGATCCTGTCCAAGACCAGATGGCTATTGGCTCTGCAGACGGAAAGGTAGTAGTGCTTAACTGAGAGTTTCTTACTTATGTTGAAGAAACCATCACTGGTAGCCAGACTGCGTTGGGGAGTTGTTGTTGTTCAGTGTCTTCTTAACACTTTAATTTTTTATTAATATTATTATAGCCAAGGAACAAAATTACAAAAATTCATATTCCCTCGAGCAAAATCTTAAGAAATAAAACTACTATCCAAAAGTTCTGCAAAAGCAACACGCAAAGAAAGTCATGTCCGATAGCCCAAGGCTAGTGGATTTTGCAATCGGGCTAGTCAATCCTGTTCTTAACTTGCCCGAAGGGCAAGTGAAGTTTGTATAGGTAATAGCATGATTTGTAGTGATATTTGGCATAAATACCACAAGTGATATTTCAAAATTGTTATACATAATTTCACGAGCCGTTAGGCGAGTGAAATTTGACACAATTTTGAAATATCATGAGTGGTATTTATTCCAAATATCACGTTCAAATCATGCTATTATTTGTTTATACTACTACCCGCAAAGGTTTTGTAATTTTCACATGTAGGTATTTCAAATTAAGCTGAAATACCACTGCTCTAAGCCAATCAAATTGCAGAAATTTCTCATGTAGTAGTATAATGGGGGAAATTCAAAATACAGAAGAACTGTAATCAATGCTGCTCATCAAAAATTATTTGCGCTACTTAAAAGACTCTTAGGCTAGTACATACTAGCAACAACTTGCCTGAATGGCAAGCCATAAAACCAACTTTCTTTGCACCCTAAAAGAGGTTTCATTTCAGTAGTAACAACATAGAATTTTGTTTAAAATATTAGATCAAAATATTATATTGTAATTATCATCATCATCATTATTAAGCATTGTGCAGATTTAACACTTCAGTCAAAAATGCTATTTCTTTTTTTATTTCCTCTGTGAATTGTAGGTTCATATGTATGACCTTACTTATGATGGCGGCTTCCACTGCCTGTTTGAGCTGGACCTCGGAAAATTGTTGCAAAAGTACTGGGATCAGAAGGAAATTTCTGCTGCTACATCTTATAAAGGACCATCATTTATAAGCAGTCAACCAGCCTGGCAGAAAGAGCATATTCCTGAGGAGGATAAAGAGGCTGCAGTTGAACTTGAACGTGGAACAGCTGTGTTTGGAATATATTTTGTCAAGAATCCAGAGCAGCCAAATGCTGGAGTACAGAGTGATATGGCCTTCTATGAAGCTGTTTTTGGGCCACAAAATAAAGCAGCTATCAAGTAAGAAACATCAAGTGGGTTATATGATTAAAAAAAGAAAGGAATTTTCCAGGTTCCAAAATTGGTTTTAAAATGAGGCAATGGGGCCAGATTTAACAAGGCACCTTGGTTGATATAAACTATTTATATGGCCTCCAGATTGTTATTTTTTACTTTAAAAACATCAATGCAAGTGGAGAATTGTCACAAATTACATTAATAATAATTTATTATCCTGCTAGATTCTTTTGGATACAGTGTAATTTTTTCTTCATAAAATAAAAACCTATTTAAGAACCTAAGTGGTCTAAATTTGTGCTTATTACCATTAATTATGTAAGAACCTGTTTCTATGGTTAACCTGGGAAAATCACCAGGTTCTTACTCAAGGGTTTTTAATGTACATGTATTTGAGATTATTAAGATGATGAACATTTACAGAAATGTATATCTATAACACATGTGTGGGTCACTTTAATCTTTTTATTTTTATTTTTGTAGAGATGTATTCCATGTTCCCTCCATTGTAGCTATAGCAACCTCAGCCTGCATTATACTTTTAAACTGCAATAGCAGAGAGCCACTTTACCTACTGGACTTTCAAGGTGACTACTGTGTAACACTGTTAAACTGATGCTGACCATGTCTGTCACTTTAATCTTAAAACAACTGCCTCTGGTGCTAGACACCTACATTCTGATTTCTTTTGAGCAGTAATAATTCACTTGTCGTTAATAGAGAGGAGAAGTCTTTATGTCATGTTGCCATGGTAGCAAAATTTCTGGATCTCAACTAACTGTTGTCCTGCAAACATGTCAAAAAAAAGAAAAAATTGACATTTATGACTTTCCTGTGCATGATTGCACTCAGCGACAAAACGGTAGCCCATACTTTTCTTCCATCGTTTCACAAGGCAATAGGCCGTCTCTGTCAAGAAACATTGTCGAGTCTAGAAATTTTGCTACCATGGTATTAAACGTAATGTCACACTTTTCCTCTCTATTTTTCTCTTAATTTAATGATCTATACAGAAATTCGACCAAGAAAGTTCTTAAGTAAGTTCTGCTATGTTGGAAATCGCTCAAAATGTTTTTAAAGCAACAAGGAAAAATCTTAGTCTTAAGGAGGCTACGTCACAAGGACATAATTTGCAGTTTTACTGTGCTAAAGTCGTTACCTTAATAGTGCCTTTACTAGACTACGAGCAGTCTCCCTTTATTCTTGGTCCATCGAGCAAAACGCGCGAGACACGCAAATGACCACGCGCGTGACCGAAGGTGCGAGATGGGAGCTTAAGAAGATGGGAGCGCCCTCATTTCTCGCGTCTCGAGGCTTCGCCGCTCGATGCTCGCGCGCGCGTGCACTCCCCTCACTAAATCTGTAGAAAAGGAGAGACTGCTCGCGTAATAATGTTTGTGGTGATTTTTGCTGCCATACCATTAAAGCTTGAAAAAGTTGGGCCATTTTTTCAAAGTTTCAATCCATATCCATCTTTGCAATCTGCTGCAACAGACGACAGGAAACAGTTTCAATGCATAAATATAGTCTTAAATAAAAAAACTGGACCATTATTTTTGGTATTATATTGATGTCATAAAAGTTTTAGCCTTTTATAGAGATACCAAATAGCGTTACGTAGACCTCTTTAAACCAACCTTGAAAAGCAGTTTCTTTATTGTTACAGAGCCTGTTTTATCCAGTGATGAGCTGGATGAAGTTCAGTATAACATTTCCACTCCTGGTTCATTTGCCTTTGCTCAGAGACCCGACGGTAGTGTAAGTTTTTTTAAAATTTTGTGATTTGGTTGAACACTATTTAACATGCATAAATGGATTGAGATCTTTTCATTCAAGATATATTTCTCCGTTTCTGACTGGCTTCAGACCCCTTGCTAATTTTTCGTGTCCAGCTAGCGTTGACCAAATTTGAAAGACGTTTGCAATATCAGGTAAAATGACGTCAATGGTGCCGGATATCGCCAGAAAAATGTATGGCAACCGGGAGGCTCTGCGGTACGATGTTGCATTAGATTAGCTGTTTTGGTAAAGCTGAAGAAAATGGCGGTGGATTTCAAACGTTTTGCGAGGTAGAAATAGGGAAACTCAGCCTAAAAACATGGAAAGAAAAGTAAAAATACAACCAACTCGACCGATGACACCTGCCATTTCTGTTATTTAAAGAATATCTGCTAGCTTAAATATCCAGTGATATCCTGATAAAGGTATTAGCTTCTTTTGAAAGTCTGAATTATTTTGAATTAATAATAAAGCAGTGATTGTGTTCGGTTTTCGTTTGATCTAAAGAATTATGCTGACGAGGAAAAATGAAAGCAAGCTTCTTGTCAAACAAAGCGATTACGTGCTTTTAACAGCTCTTTATGAGTCCTCATTAACTTACACGCTGATAGTTTATAGATTCATCATCAATGAAAATAATTGTCCCTCTGTCATTTGAATGATTTAACAAAGGAACAAGTTTTCAAATCAGGCAAGTTCACCTTAAAACAGCTTATCAACTTCAATCTGTTTTATTTTTCTTTCAAATATCATTTCAGGTCACTTGTATGATCGGCAGCTTGTTCCAAAACACTGTTAACGTCGTGAATATTAAACTGCCAATGATTAACAAGGAAAACGAAAGTGTCTCTGAGGTAACTCTTGATAACTTTTTTTCTCTATAAAGGGGTAAATTCAGTAAAACTTTACAAGTGTAATGTACAATCTCGTAGGTATGTTTTCAAACGCTGAAACGGTAGCAACACTTGTAAAAGTTTCATTGAATTGACCCCAGCTTTGTGTGTAGAGTTTAAAATTAAACAGTTTGTAAACGGAAATTTTTCTTAATTTGGAGAGTTTTCCCTTTATTTACTAGGTCTTGTCTCAAAGGTTTTCGCAGTCAATAGGTCTCAGTTCTCATGGTAACCAGGATGAGGAGACACCAGGCTTAAGAGGAGCAGAGATGACGTCAACGACCAATATCACCGTCCTTTCCAAGTATGTTGTTCCTTAATAATTTCGTTATAGAAGCGCTGTTTTATATTTGCACGGGTAATAGCATAATTTGTAGTCATGATATTTGTCATAAATACCACGAGTGATATTTCGAAATTGTTATACGTAATTTCACGAGCCGTTAGGCGAGTGAAATTTTAGACAATTTTGAAATGTCACGAGTGATATTTATGCAAAATATCACGTACAAATCATGCTATTATTTGTTTATACTACTACCCTCAAAAGGTTTGTAATTTTCACATGTAGGTATTTCAAATTACGCTGAAATACCACTGCTCTAAGGCAATCAAATTGTAGAAATTTCTCATATAGTAGAATAAGCTGGTAAACATGTTCTTGAGATTACTGTAATTTATCGGTATTAAGGTAACAGCCTTTTGTTAGTTTCTAGGCCTCAAAATTTTGCGTCGCGCGATCGATGCTTTTCGGATGGGTCACGCGATGCGAGCGAAGAAATGGATAAAGCCGTACAGGAATTAAGCGTCTTCACTGGAGACCATTTTTCAGTTGACTGTCAAAAACTCAAACCTCATCTAGGCTAAAGTAGACAAAACCCAGTGCACCAATCAGAAGTCGACGTAAATACATGCAACCAGCGAAAAGCGCGGGAAAAACGACTGCGCGCCGACAATCCCGATTGAATTTGAGCCAATTACAGAGAATTTAATAACAGGAAACCAATTCAATTCCGAAACAAAACTTTCCAAACTTTATATTGACACTTGTTTTAAAGCGGAAAGGGTTGGAAAACAAAGGGCTGTTGTTAAAACAAGTGTGACTAAAATATTAAAATAAAGCAATTAAATTTCTTGCAGTTCCCCCTTGTGCAGCAACTCGCCATTGAAGGCGGAGCTTGTTCCAAAAACAGCGACGAAACAACACCAACAGAAAAGACTGTCACAAAAAGGTGCTTGGTGACCTGTGTAGTGTTTGTACCATATTCCTAGGGATGCTGTTGAGCCACATTGCATTGTAAATGCTTCTACCAACAAGACCGATTTTTTTATGTGTTTATTGCAATAGACCAGTTCATGATTGCATTCAAAATGTTTCTGTACATATCATTCACAGCGCTTTCAAACTGGCAACTGAGTTAAATTGCCATTATTCAGTACTGTTTATTTTCCAAGCTTTTTTTCTTGTACAGTTAAACCATCGCTAATTACCATTGAATTAAAGGAAACCCAAAGCAAGAGCCAAGGACTTTTTTTAATTTCAACAGGTACTATAAGAATGACGAAAAGTTAAGCGACTGAGCCAGATCACTTCAATGAACTGTCATCCCCGCATATCGGCCATATCTCCGTTCCCACTTGCCGACCAATATTTTTTCGCGTTCGTGGTAAACGGTCTTCACTTTGAACATGAGAAACTAATGAACTGAAAATTTATATGAAAATAAAAAAGGGTTGGGTATTCCTCGTATGCGCATAAAAAGTAATTTTTATGCTTTAAGAAATTAAGTTAAGGCGAGTCTTGTTACAGGGGTTCTGTGAATGTATATCAAAATGATGCTATAAAACGGTTTGTATCTGATGTTTCAGGCAAAACATCAGGCGTTCGCGACAAGCCACTTACTTTTCACTCGAAAGTCAAATCGTCTGGTTACTCTGCTGCCCCAAGGTATGTTTTGGCAGTGTAATTTATATTCAACCTTCTAAGTCTTAATAGTGACCAAGATCAATTTTCTCCTAACAATATCCATACAATGTCAAAAGATAAGTTATATGTATCAATAAAATGATCACCCAAGAGAAAATGCCTTGATCTATTATCAAATTCTCTCAACTAATCCTTTAAATTAAGGAAATGTATAGAGATCAGTTTGGAGAATTTGTATGTGGATACTGGGGCTTAACGGTTAAAGGAGATGAAGAAATAAATAGTGACTCGTTGGGACCTCGGAAAAAGGTGACGCAGCCACTTAACAGAGGGTGACCGCTTAATTAATATAGGTCAATTTTACCGTAAAAAAATGATTTACGAGACTTTGGTAAATGACTTCGTAAAAGAGGTGACCACTTTTAAGTGTCACACCGACAGCTTTACAGTAGTTTGACAGCTTTACAGTAGTTTGGTGGGTGGCCGTTTATTACAGATTCGCTTAGATAACACAGGTTAGACTAATTACAAATCCAGATTCCCGTAAGACTGACACCACTCAAAATACTATGATTTTCGTTCTCCCAACAAGCCACTTGTCAAAGAATGCTAGGCAGAATTCCTCAGCAGGTGAACAAGCCAAGTTTATTACCGGTACTTTCGTAGATTATTAGATAAGCTCTGAGTGTTAACTTATTACTGGTCCGTTTCTGTTGCAAAAAATTAATGATCTGTACCAAAAGAAGGAAAAATTCTTAAACTTATACTCCGAATTTATCCTTCGAGAAATACCGGGATTACGAATATAAAGAAAATACCGATGTATATAATGAAGCCACGTTCGTGTTCATTTTTCAGAACTAAAATGTTTTCGCCAAACACTAACATGTCGAACAGAGCGTCGTCGGTCTCCTTGAAAAGGACGAATGCCTCTTCTTCAAGTGTTAGGTAAGTTATAATTGAGGAATTCTACGCTTTTTTCTACGAGATGAATGAAAATTTGTAGCAGGAGTCCATATGGTATTCAAGGGCGTTAGATTTTAAGCCTAGTTTTGATTCCTTTTTCGGGAAATTTGCCTTGATATTTACTACTGGAATTGCTTCCTTCGCTCAGAAAATCGGATGACTTTGAACTCAAGTATTTAATTGAAGCAACTACCCTCGCTTGAGACTTATCTACCATTGCTGTTCATTTAGTGGGAATTCTATACTCTGCACTGATTGGTTAAGAGGTCTTTTTTGGCGCGAAAGATGTTCCTATAAATAGCCTGACAGTCTATAACGCTGTCACCCAGGCCTAGAAGAGTGACGAAAGCTTTTCGAATGGAATAAAGGAAAGAATGAAATCTTTTACAGGTTTATGATGTCCGGTTGCGGCTTAAAAAGTAACAGGCTTTCATTTCTCGGTTTAAATTTCCCTTTTATCATAGGTCATCTCACAAGGAGTACCCTATGGACAGCGAGGCTCCGACATATTTGCAGCATAAAATACCGCTTACGGAGCAGCCAACTCCAGTTAACAGCGTCGTATTTGCAGGTAGGGGAGCATAATTGAAAACTTTTATATCCGATGTTATCCAAAATCAGGCGAATCAGTTTTCAGCGCGGAACAAATGCAAGCCACGGCAAAGTAACCATTAGAACTTAGGCCATTCCCAGGTTGCACGTGTGAGGCTCGCTCGGTGTTTTGTCAAATTGCATTGTGGGAGCCCGCTTCTTCTCGTTTGTATTTGAAGTTTGAGCGGGAAACTGGGTCAAAATTTGTCCCTCAAAACAGTCCCATAGTGCAATTCGACACAACGTCGACCCAGTTTCAATCACAAACTCAAAATAGTTAATTAAGTCGTGCATCTACAGCCAAGCCGTGGAAAATGCGCCCCTCGTATCGAGCGCGAGCAAAACACGCAACTTTGTCTCCTATCGACCAAGGCATGTTGGGGAGACTTTACTCGAAGCAAAGGGCCAAGTCGCACTAGAGGGCAATTTCAGATTTGTTCTGGACAAATCCGACTTGAAATCGGCCAGTGACAAAAATTTGTCCGGAAAGCTACAGTCGCACTTAAGAACAAAATCTGTGAACAAAACACTACGCCATGCTGTGAGCGCCTTGTGATTTCAGCACACAGTTGAACTAAAAGCTTCTCCTCTTCTTTACTCCATCTGTCCTGAGCCTTCTTGTTCTCGGCTGACGAAGATGCACTACGCGAAGAAGATGGGGTTGATGCCGGCATTGAGCTATCTTCTTGGTCGATGGAGATGGGCTGGGATTCCTCGGTCATTAATGATGTAAGGCCTGGCAAAGGATAGATCCATCCTGGTGGATATTGCGGATATTCGTATGGAAAAAATTGGTCGCCCGCGCCGGGATTCATGTTATTGCGAAATGAGAACGTGATTAATTTTACAGCGAAGTTTATAGCAAAGAGACTCTGCTACAAATCACCTGTCAACTCATTTCAGAATTAAAACTCCCTCGCTATTGTTCCACAAAATTTGTCTCAATTTGGCCTACTCCAGAGGTAGTCGACGGCATCTTTGAAGTTTGTCCGTCCGCGACGAAATTTTGTCCGTTGGTGAACGAACCGGTCGCAATTGGTCTTTCATTGTGATGACAGATTTTTGACATAAATAAACAGTTTTGTCCTCTAGTGCGACTTGGCCCAAAGCGCGGTAAAACTAGTGCCAATGGCGGGAAATCTTTTAACTGTTGCCCGGTAACTGAATCTAGTACGAACAAACATCTGGGACTCGGAACCAATCGCTGCCAGATTTATACCGCTGCCAAACGAGGAAACACTCGCATAAGCCCCATGACGAGAAGGAAACTGGGCCGAGTTAGCTTTCGCAAAGGCTTCTGGGACAGTTAAAGCTGACCGGCGCCTCCCCAGTAGCATTCCCAGAAACAATTGCGGGACACATTTCGGGTCCAGCTCCCTTCTTGTTTTCTATAGTGGCAAATGGTTTACTGATCATCGTTTTAGTTCACACTTTTTCTTGGTTGTCTTATTTCCTCATCGTTGAAATGTTTCCCCACAGGGGATGGACGACATGTAGCCTGTGCACTGGCGAACAAGAGCGCTCACGTATTAAGAACTCCACCTTCAAGCAAAGAGACAGTATTCACTGGTCAGGTTGTTTATTGTGGCTACTATAACCCCAAATGCTCGTTTTGAAAATCTCGAACACGAACTGAGCTGAATTCAGACTTTGGGATTTGTAAAGGGCCAGCTTACTTTAGAGTGCTTTGCTAACGGCTGAATAAAAAAAGTTGCTGTTTGACCGATAAAGTTTAAGTTGGAATGATGTGTGGTTGATCTACACTAGGCTATGCGGTACTCAATGATTGGCGTCAGCGTTGCTTTTTCCCCTTTTTAAGTTCATGTGCTTAAGACAAGGGCGTACCCATCCATTTTGAAACGGGAGATCTAACTTCGTCTGACGCTACCACCCAAGAAACAGTAGACTAAGAGTGATGGTCACTCAAGTGGCGTGAAGTTTGCAAGTCTTGCGCATACGCAAATCTTAACGTCGCTGGTACAAATGATGAAAGTAGATTCATTCTCATCAAGCCTACATGGCAGGCGCGTTCGAGAACTTGATACGCACCCTATATTCAGTCGTACGTTAGGCCTATTTACCAGGCGCATTTCGGGAAATGAGTGCGCTCCTCCCCAGATAAGGCGAGACCCGAGGTAGCAGCGGAAATAGAGCCTAATCGAGCGCCTTTATTCCACTCTTTACTTTCCCTTCAAATGACCACCACGCAGGTTAATCCCCACCAGACGGTGCTTGAGTGTTGCCTATTGTCTCAAATTAAGGCTGACAAAAACAGGGAAAAAATATCACGAGAGTCGTATAATAATCAAGAGAGAACTGACGCCTTCGAATTTGTTATTTATCCTGTTGTAGGCCATGATGGCTCAGTCACAAGCGTAAATTTCAGCCACGACAATAACTGGCTTCTGACGTCATCATGTGACAGGACAGTTAGACTGTGGAGTCATAGTCAGTCGGATCCTTTATTGATATTGTCATCTGTCAATCATAACTTTGCCACTGAATTGGGTAGCTCTGCTAAGTTAAAGGTTAATGGTTTGATATACTTTAAAGATCCCTTGCTTGCCTCAGGGAGGCAACGAACTATAACGAAGTGTATGGGGAAGTCACGAGAAGTCACGCGAAAACCTCACACGAAAGGAAACGCAGCTTCACCGCTCGCTTGTTCTCTTGCTGGTCGCTTTGCTCGCCAGAATTGGAGGGCTTGATGGCAAGCTAGTGAAATCCAGTCAGTTTGGTTTGAATTTCTTAACTCATTAAGATCTGAAGTGGTTAATATATTAACCTCATACATTTGAACCGCGGAGTATAGAAATAGATTCAAAGAAGATCACCGTAGTCAAGGAAGTCACTGCATAAATTGCGTTTTTAACTGCGATGATCTTCTCTACATTCATTCCATTAAGATTTGGTCCGAGCTAGTTAGACAAAAACCGGAGTCCCGAAAGAGATGAAGAAAAATTTAAGATTTATTTTCGGAAGTAATTTTAAAGGTTGGGTTTCTTTAGAATGATCCGAATCAGGACTGATGATCCATGATCACTCGGATAGTGTGATAGTGGTGCAAAAAAGGAAACGCTAAATCCTTTCATGCACTGATCCGAGTGACCATGATATAAACCGTAATCTGCACCATCTCGTAAGAACGCACACTGAACTTGTTGGTTACTGCATCTTGGTTCTTTATTTATCGATTTATTTATTTCTGTTTCTTTTCACAGGACAACCCATCGTTTCCTAAAGAAATAACCCAAGCAAAGTTTTATTATGTCGACAAATTTATCCTTCTTGCCTGCGGAAACGGTCTACATATGTACAAATACCATATTGATGCCGGACACAAAGATGACGTCAAAAGGTGAGGTCAGCAGTGTACTCCTTTGGCGCATGCGACGTTTGATAACAGTTTGGGTTGTTGTTTATGTTTATATGGATGAACATTTGACCAATAGGAAACGGGTGCGGGTTGGGAATAATAAGCGCAAAGCACGCTAACTGAACTACAGTCTAACCTCTCCTTACGGAAACCTCTATAATACGGTCACCTCTCTATTACGAACAGTTCGTTTGGTCCCAGAAATGCCAAAAATCATATATTTCCTACCTCTATAATACGGACACCTCTGTAAAGCGGACACGTGGTTCTGTCCCTTTGGTGTCCGTATTAAAGAGGTTTGACTGTATGCGGAAAAAGAAAGCAATTTTTTTGCCTTGAAATGATAACAGGAGGGCAACGAAACTAAATCAACAGACAAACTTAAAGGTAGCTACTTGAATGATTAGCAAGTGGAGAAAAAGACACGGAGTTTGGTCAGTTGGTTTAGTGAGCTACAGTACGAAAGTGACAGACCGGCTAGGCTTCTCTATGTTGACTTAATTTTAATTAGTGGGAAGAAAAGGTAACATCACGATAAATCACGATAATGTTCATACGCAAATCGTTTTAATCTTACTTGCAGTTTCCGTTAAGCCTGTGAAAACGATTTTGTTACTCAGCAAAGGCACACCTTAAACTTATTATCCAAATTTTAGTTTCTGCTTTCATAGTTCTGATCGTAAATGACGATGAGATTTTTTCTTGTGTATAGGTATCAGTCGAACAACAAGTACAAATTGGTGAAGATCTTTCAACAGGAAAGGGCCCAACAAATCACCTGCTTCTCCGCAATAAATGGATTTCATTCCTGTATCCTCTATCTTGACTTGTGTGTTTATTATTCTTCGTATTCACCAGTAATGACTACATGAAGGACTGCAACCTCGTTCTCATGGTCCTTTCCTACTTTCTCTCTCCGGGGGCCGAGTTGGAGAGAACCCTGGGAACGAGGTTGGAAGAACCACACCAGGCGTTAGCTCGTAAAAATCATCACATGTTTTGTTACGTAGCAACTTCTTCCGGTGTTGTACGTAGTAGCATAGCATATCAAAAAATTCTCAAAGACTTTACTCATCATCGTTTCCTTGATGATTGTGCAGATATAGTGTTGTGCTGCGGCTCCAACAAATCCATAGAGGTGTTTGATATGAATGCCGCCCGCTCTGTCCGCGTGGTCCTGGACGCCCACACTCGGCCTGCTCATACGATTTGTCAGAACGAGGTAAGTAACGCATTAGTCCAGTTCGGATCCTCTCTCTGTCACTGCCTTTCACGTGACGACAGAACGTGACAGAGTGTAAGCCAGAACCGGACCAGTAACGCAGGTGCGGTTTGGGCAGCGTGGGTCACAACCTTGTGATGTGGCGTGACAACCTGGACATAAAATCCGAAGGCCTCGATTCCCACTTTATGTTTCTTGGTAGTCCTGAGATCATCTCCTCGTCGTCACTGGATCATACCCAAGTGGTTTGCCTCCTGTCAGTCAAGATTTTTTACTCACATATTCGCCATTTTCAAATTGCCCATAATTCACCTCCTCCCCCCCCCCCCCAAAAAAAATGCATAAACATTGTCTTCAGTTTCTCTAAGGTACGACTTTATGTAACACCCTTGAAAAAATGGAAACAATGGTCATGCAAAATTGGGTTGCGCTGTGTGGGGGGCGGCGGGGGCGGGGATAACAAAGTGTATTATGGACAATGTGAAAATGGTAAATTTCCTGGACCCCATAAGCCAGTAAATTTTGACCATCACAAGCGACGTTAAGCTACGTGCAAACGGACGCAACAACTCTCAACAATGTTGGGACCCGCAGTGCTTCGCGGGAAGGATATAACCCATAAGACTTTGGAGAGCATGTGTAATGAGCGTGCGTGGCCCCAACAATGTTGAAAGAGCTGTGCAAACGGATCCAACATGGTTGCGCTACGCTTCGGCGATCACGGAACAAAAGAGATGTTTTGAGTTGTTGGCTGAAAAGTTTGATCAGTTTCAAACTTCGCGCAACAACTCTCAACAACACTCAACAGGGTGTGCAAATGGACGCGACATGTAACATCCAACAATGTTGCGTCCGTTTGCTCAGGGCCTTATGATTCGCAGTAAAATTTGTTTAGCCTGATGATTGATGAAGCTTTCGTAGGTGGAGAAAAAGGGTTGTAATAATTTCAACGCTTAAAAACTTTTTGTTATGCTCTTCATGACTCAGGGTTCAATGTTCGTTTCGCACCCTCCCAGTGCCTATGATTTGTTTTTGACGGCTGCAGTGGCTGATGGAATAAAGTTATGGGATCTGCGCACTAACAGGTGTGTCCGTCGGTATGATGGTCACGTGAACAGATCGCAGCCAGTTGGACTTGACATCAGTCCCTGCGCAAGGTATATCGCTACCGGATCAGAGGACAGATCGGTAAGTCGTTAAAGGTATTTTTTATTATTATATCTTAGCTAATTCATAATCGTAGCAGTTAGTTATTCAAATTTTTTATTAAAGTTTTTGCCTTAATTCTACCCGTAGAATATCTGTAAACTAGCCGCATGTCACAGCGTATTTACCACGTAAAATATAGTATCCTATGTCCTAACTAATGCGTGGCACCAGGTCGTTTCACCCGAAGGGCGATTCGCCCAACGGCAGTCCGCCTGGACTTAAGTCTATTCGCCCGATGTTCGGCGTCCGAACCGGGCCTTACCGGCAGTACTAGGTGTTGGTGTCAGGGGGTACTTCGCTGCACTGGCGGCGTTGTATACCTTTTAGCAAAAGTAAGTCGCGAGTGCAAGACTAAGGAGCCCACACCTGGCTCCCTAGCACCATAAAACTGGACGTACCAGGGACAAATACAGAGCACGCGGGGGGCAATTTCTAAACCGGCCATTTGTTTTGGCATTGCTTCGAATCTCATTGCGAGGGCAGAATCTACCGATTTCCCCATTTTGGTGTTATTACTGTTAACCTTGCCATTTCTGCTTTTTTGTAGGCTTATCTGTATGACATTCGAGGAAATTCATTTTGTCATCGTCTCACAGGCCATACAGATGTGGTGTCAGATGTGACATTCCATCCTGCTCGACCTCAGGTATACATCTATTAATAACGAGACGGCCCCGTAATGCTGCTATGACACGCTACTTGCTATCCTCTTTTTAAAAGCTAAAACCTTTTTTTGCATAAATTGAATTCCAAAAATAATGGTCCAGTTTTGTTGTTGAAGACCATATTTAGGCATTGAAAGAGCTTCCTGTCATCTGTTGCAATGGATGACAAGGATGGACATGGATTGAAACTTTTTCAAAAACTTGGCCCAACTTTTTCACGGTTTTAATTATACGCCTGCAAATATCACCAAAAAATGGTTATTATGGTTAGTGCTTCCTGATGAAATTTGTTTGGTATCTTCTTCATTAGAGCGGTTTTCATTTGAGTGTCGAAAAGTAATTGGTTTTGCACTTTCTACACGATGCGATTGGCTTAAAAGATTCGCGCCACCTTTTCATCCAATCAGAAGTAAAACCAAAGCCAATTGTGACGCGCTCGCATGCATTTTCCCGCGCTTTGCGTCAGCCACATGTAATTACTTCGAGTTTTGATTGGTTCAATGTATTGTCTGTGTCCTATGTGATTGGCCAGAGTAATTACTTTGGTTTTGGTTTTACGACACTCAAACGAAAACCACTCTAGCATTTTGTGTATTAGTTAAGGTACTAAGTAATGACTCCAGCACAGAATTGACCTAAAACAGCAATATTTTCATAGCTAATGATCCCTTTCGGGGTCATTATACGTTTCTGGGAAATTGCCCACCTACCCCTCCCCTAAGCCAACATTTTGCCCTAAGTGAGAACTAAATGTCAATGTTGGCTTAGGGAAGGGGTAGGTCGGCAGTTTCCCAGAAACGTATACAATGAGTACACTATAATGACTGGACACAAAACACAATCACCTTGGATAAGTCTGTAAACCAACGCATTGTTTTTAGTGGTATTGACGTTTCGTATACTTAGCAACCGACTTTTAAAAGTAACCGTTACCAAATGGGGTTGTTTCTTGGTGTTGCGGATGCTATTGTTGGCTAGCAATTGAGTTGTTCTGTGGGTATTTTTCATATCTTTTCAATCTTTTGTATTACGTCATTTGGTGATTACACCCGTCCGCAACACTAAGACACTCAGGCTTCCAATGAGGCCCTTAGATGTTATTTCGGACGCGAATGTTTCTCAATTTATTCGCGTGGGAAACAAGAGGCGAGAATACTGCTATCTTTGTCACGAGCTTGGGGCGTATGAAAAATCTGAGTTTCTGTCGGAATTCGATCTTGTGGTATCAAAGAATGTTGGTTGGTTACTCTGAGCTCTGAGCGACAGTGGAACTCCGGGTAAACGACCGGGTGAACTATGCCATATACTTGTCTCGTTCCAGTCCGACTCTCCTTTCCCCAGACTCGCTCGGAAAATTTCATTATGGTGAATTTTCATTATGGTGTAACTGAATCCAAAGGCTCTCGTTTGGCTCGAAACACTGCACGTGACCCATACGTAACGCACTGACCGCGCCGCGAAAATATTGAGGCTTAGAAATTGCGCAAGGTATTTACAGTTATACGGCTGTTTCGGGAAACGTGCGACAATCCTGAAAGGTATTGTGGATGGTTTTGATCTTCACTGTTCTACAAAGAAATTTGAAAAAATGGCACAAGAGGTCACGGACATATGTTCGCGAGTGCTAATGGAAAGCTACAAAAGTAAGGAACAGTGTATTGATTAATCCCCCCTTTCGGGATTTCGCGTGCACATTTTTTTCCGACAATCTTTCTCGAAATTGCTGTGCCCTACGTACGGCATCTAGGATCATCAACGTCAAATTCATCCCGGACAGTTATAAATAATTAAAGAAAGTAAATGTAGATCTCGATAAATAAATAATAGAATTTTGATTTGTCACAAGTTTATGAAACATTGAAACAATTCCAAGCACGAAAAAAACATTTAAGTAATTCCAAGCGCGAAAAAACACTGGCCGCTTTCCAGTCTTTCAACATTTTGGGAAATTTTGAAATGTGAACGAATAGAACGAGATTTTCTAGACACAATTTTCTCCTAAAATCCCTCCAAAAACTGGAAAATTTCGAAAGAGAACATTCAACAGAAAATTTGGGAAATTCCGGTAACAACATCGAATGCAGAAGATTGCGATAATTCAGGTACACTTTGAGAGGTTGTCCTTTTTACGGAGCTTTCGTATAAAAACGGACGCTAAAAGAGTGTTCTAGTCCCTTTTTTGTCGTTGTTGGTTTTCATTTGTTTGTTTTTCTGTTAGCCGGCAGGGTGCAAAGAAAGTCAGTTTTACAGCTTGTCATCCGGGCAAGCTGAAGATAACATGTACTGACCCAAGAGTCATTTCAACTAGCCCGGAAAACATATTTTGATGAACAGGATTGATAACAGTTCTTCTGTAATTTGAATTCCCCAAAAAACTTCACTTACCCGTCGGGCAAGAACAGAATTCACTAGCCCAATAGCAAAATAATCTAGCCACGACTTTCTTTGTACACTGAGTCGGCCTTTATTGTTGAAAGCAAAACACCCATTATGTCTGAAGCAGTGCCAAGCGCCGAAAAAAGATGTGATACGTGGGCCGGCTGCACCGCAGGTTACCAACAGAAGGAAAAAATAAATGTTGGTTGCGCATATCATCATTTTTTTCCCACTCTTAAACTGGTTGAAAGTACAGTAAAATGTCCTTTTTATTGAGAATACCAACCGCTTCCTAATTTATTACCTAGAAATTAACTATTTCACTTTTTA
The DNA here is from genome assembly GCF_958299795.1 of Porites lutea. Classification (NCBI taxonomy): domain Eukaryota; kingdom Metazoa; phylum Cnidaria; class Anthozoa; order Scleractinia; family Poritidae; genus Porites; species Porites lutea. The sequence goes on from NC_133207.1 coordinate 30,097,714, forward strand.
TACAGCGTGCAAATCCTCTGGTGAATTTTGACATCATTTACATGTTATAAAAATGGCGTTTTCATTCGATTTCACGGGCGGAAGCCGAATTGTAGTGGCTACTAAGAGCAAATGTCGTGAGTGTTGAGTTTTCAAAACAATCACATGACTTGCCTCGCTCATTGTAGCAAAGTATCTTGTTGCCAAATTTGTTCCGGCTGGGAATCGATATCAAGATGAGTTTTACAGTCGATTCTCTATTTACTGTACTAGTTTCATTCGCTCGAAAAGATTAAAAACTCAGTAAAATTTAAGTATACAAGCAGGACGCTAAGAGACCGGTCGACACCCTTGCTCTAAATTTAACGATGTTCTCATTGATCAGCTTCGTTACAGCAGCGACAAAATTCATGAGACTTTTTAAGTTTTAATGATGCACTGTGACACTTTGTGGAATTTTGTGAATATAATGTGATTCCAAAGCTGAAATAGCTTGCTTTCAATGGGCTAAAGTCACGGTAGTCCAAATTCTTTCGTTTTACTTCAACATCGACGTAGCAACGCAGTTTCTTTGGGAACTTTCCTTGAAAGGATTAGGTAGCGTCGCCAAATGTCGGCTGTTTTCTCAGGCTAGTTAAAGGACACAACCTCCATAGTTCGGTTTACTGGATGAGCAGTGATTGCGTCGGAGTTTTCATTTTAGTTTATTAATTATTTTTGGCGTCCATCCCCAACTATTGAAAAAGGATACAACTTTTTGCGCAGACTCCTGTCTAGTCAATTTATGACTTACGGGAAGTTTCAACTGAATTATATAAGTGCTAGATAAAATATTGAAATATTACGTAAACAATATTGTTTTCAATGGAGCTTTTTAGTTTAAGAAATTGTCGATCTCTCTCAAAGCTGGACAATTCGTTGAAACTTTCGTGTTATCATAAGTTTCTTACTGTTTTTTTTGCGTCTTCGATTGCCCAGCTTCATCGGAGCAAAATTGCAAAAACGCGAGTATTTCACGTCGCAAAATTGACAGCCACGATTAAAAAGCGGGAAACTTAACGACAAGAAGTAAAAGGCAAAAACAATTCCTCCACTTGAGACAGGGGGCGATAATAAATGTTTATTTCCCTTCTACCAATCGTGAAATGTTTCCTTAAAACAACGGGCAAAACAGTAACATCCTGTATCACTTTTTATAGTAAGACGAAGTAGCAAGCATCAAAAAGCTTCCTTCTTTGTCAATGAAACAAGATAACCGACTGATTCCTCAACGTGTTTATTTTGTTTTTTGTTTACTGTAGCTTGTTACCGCTTCTCTGGATGGTAAATTACGCTTCTATTCAGATCAAGCTTGAAGAAAAATCATTTTTAGGTGAGTTTACAAACCATATTTTCTAAAAAATGCACATTTTTCAAGTTTTCAAGATTATAAAACGTGTGGAACCATTTTATATCGCACAGTTCGACAAATCATTTTGAGTTAAATCGGCCCCACCCTCGAACTCCACAAAACCCGTAACGGAATGGAGAGGATTAGGCATTACTGTTAAATTTCTTTGGATTGTGTTGTTTTCTTGAATGGGATTAACTTAAAAGGATAGGCAAAACTGAAAAATGTATGTTTGGTGTTGTGGTGACAAAAGCTACTATGTCGACTTCCTGTGATATCCTAGCCTTTGCGGGGGATGCGGGAGAAATGGGGTGGTGGGGGTGGGGGGAGGAGAGTATTCTCCTCTGTCAGTCCTGCCTCTGTTTTTTGTATGAGTTGGAGAGCTGCGATAAACGTTGGCTGTTTCAGGTCATGTCTTTATTCAAGCCCGGTTAATACGATAGTCGTTTGTAATAAGTGCAGCAAAGATCAATAAAGCGGGACCTTGTTAGTCAATATATTGTTTATCGGACTTCCTGTTTTGAGTCAAGTTTAGTGAGAAGTGGCGAAAACAACGTTTTAGTTTTGAGCACTTTGAAAGCTTCTGATACTGATATTCCGCCAACCCTAACGGATGCCTGCAAAGTTCAAGATACAAAGTATTTTATTCAATGAATGTTTTATCGCTGAAAATCAAAGTCGTGTCAAGCCTCACAGTCGATGATGACATAAGGGTCACGTCTCTAAAGTTTTGACCAGCTTCTGTAACTCGGACGAAATTTCTTTCAAAGCGAGACGTTTGAATAGGGGAGTGTTTACTCTTATAGCATGGCATTAAAGTTCAGTTTGACAGCGACAACAACAAAACAAGTACCCTCAAGGTTTTTTAAAGGTTTTTTAAAATACATACTCAATGTTTGCGAAAACTTTGTCGAGCGTTAAATCCCTTCTGTGGTCCGATTTATCCTTTTGACATCCAACGTCACCTTGTTCAGTTTAGCTGATTTTCCTTCTTTAAAAGTTGAGAAGAACATCAAATTTCGAAGATTGCTGAAAACTAAGCACGCATACGTACGTGCTTACTACTTCCATGTTTGTTTTTGAGTATGCCGAGCAACTTTTGTTGTATTAAATGTTCGCATATGTAATAGATGGACGCGGAATTACCGTACAAAAATTTCCAACTGCAAATTTATTTGCAATTGTCAGCGTTTTTATTTGCGTGTGCTTGCTAAAGTGAAAACTGAAAACGAAAGTTTCACTGGATTTTGCAATCAAGTCGGAAGTCGATTACGCTCGCACGCTGTTTACATTCCAGGCTTTCCTCCAAATATGGCGTATATGTCAATTATACCTGTCATTATTGCCCAAATAAGGCGACTGACGTCAACCGTTTTGATGGTTGAACTTGGATGAGTAAGGAGGAAGGTGAATTCGCCGGCCTGATTTTTTTTCGGAGACACACGGATTTACCCTTTTTCTGTAAGCAGTGAAGGATTTTTCTTGAACTTCAGTCTTGAAGTGTACAGACTGGAAAGTATTACCTGCAAAACGGATTCATATCTCTGCGAATTCTACGCGAACAGTAGTTTCGGTGAGTTGTAACTTTTTAGGCTACTACTTCATCAAGTACCTGCTAAATTTTGACAATGTTGCCACCGCGATCTGTACTCCGGCGATCGCTGATTTTTCAAGTATTCTTCGAAGAAGACATTTGTTTTGGCAAAATCGTGAACAGTCTTTGTCCTTTTTTTGAACAGGATTAGTTGGTTTTTCTGAACTTTGATTTGTTTTGAAGCAAAATCGTAAAGAAGTTTGATGAAAACCATTTTGGGCTTCAGCTCGAGATTTTACTCCTTTTATTTTGCGATATGTTCTCAGATGTCGCCTTCTTTTCTTTGCAAATTTTTAAGTATGCGTTTTATCTTTGTAGGATGATAACTGAACGTGCACACGGCGTTAAACGAAAGCTGAGTGAGGTTGATGGCGACGATGAGGTGCTTCATGGCCGTTGTATTCAACGGCAGACGGTGTTCAACATTTCGATCTGCAAACTGCAGAAAAGCTTCACCAGGTCAGAACCTATTCTTTGCAGAACCGTGCTTATCTCAAACACTCTTCGTCTAATCGAAGAAGACATCCGAGAAGAGCGCAAGACTTTGGAAATGACTGATGTTAGCGAACTTAGCGACGGGCAAACACGAGCAGTCAATGACAATAGCGAACGACTGGCTTACGTTGGTCACAATATAGGCACGCGATCACGCGAAGAATGTGAGACTTTGAAACGTTCTCTAACCTTTGAACAAGAAATGAACATCCTGGGCGACAAAATGGTAAAAGAACTTGAATTTGACTTGGAGAAATCTGCGAACAGCGCGCAGAAAATACCCGCCAAAGCGAAATCAGACCTGGAGGGGCAGCAACTCTCTTTCGCGCCTGATTCGAACAACAATTCTGCGCTTCTTTCCGACGACAACGATCAACTCCACGGGAAAGAAGTCAGTTACAATGCAGAAGAATTTATCAAAGAAATCACGTGCGGAAGTCTTTTAGGAATGGAATTGACAGAGGAATTAGAGTTTAAAGATGTAGATGTATCACTATATGACTTTGACGTTCCGAACGGCTCGTTTCCCATCGATTTCGATGAGTTTTGCACCGCTTGGAACCTTGGCTCAACCAGTGTAGCTACAAAAAGTTTATCCTCCAGGTGTAGCGACAGCATAAAGCTTGAGCGTGCGAACGATTACGCTTTTGATGAACTAGATCAAGTAATGCAAATTTTAGTTGGATCTTAGTTGTAAGCGATCAAAATTTCGTAATGAAATTTGCCAAGGCTTTGCCTTCACATTTACCTGAGCAAATCCTGTTTAGATTCTTTTAAATATTTTTGCTAGACGTTTTAAGATGTTAGAATCCGCTTGTGGAGTTGTAATCTATTTATATTCGGTTTTGCCGATTAAATCCACATCGTTTTATATGCAGTTTGAAATGAATATTTTATGTGAATTGGAGATGTATTTGAAGTTGGAAAAGAGTATTTTTGCATCGTATATTTGTAGGTAATTTATACTGTACCATAATATTACTGTGTAAATATATTATCTAACATGGCAAAGTTTGTAGGATTGGGAAGCCTTTAAAGCGATGTTTGCAGTCCATTATGTGCTTGTTAAACCTCCTTGAAGATATTTTATGACAAAATCCAAAGTTATTGACTGAAAATCGACATAAGGCTATTTGTTAGAAATTTGTTAAGGCTTGCATACAGATTGTTGCAAACAATGCATTTTTTAATTTATGGATGTTATATCCCAAGATTAGTATGATAATGACAGCAGTGATTTAAAATGAATAATGTTACTAAGAGCTAGTTAAATAATATTATTATATGTATACTAAGTATTAATAAATTATACATTTTGCTAGTTGGACAATGTCTGGAATACATGGGACCGGTCTATGATTAATAGTTAGCAGCTACTAAGAAGCAATTGCCCTGTTTGCCCCAGCAAGCAAACTAATTGCTAACTACAATAAGCATTTTGAAATTTTAGAGCCTGAAAAGAAATGCTGTACAATTAGAGGCAATGGTTTTCTCCCCTTTTTTGTAATAGTGGTTACTTACTTGTTGACTCGAAGTACACTCTTAAGCATCAATTCTTAAAATGGTCACTTTGCTCCCAACTTCCTCTTGTTGAATGACTTTCAGTGAAACTAACAGGCACAATCACTGCTACTGAGTAGAAGCCTGGAATTTGTAGACGGGGATGAGTCTCGGGGACTCGAAACCCTAGATATATACCATACCGTATAATTCCGAAAATAAGCCCCCGGGCTTATATTTTTCAAAGGCCCTTTTTAAGGGGCTTATTTTTGGGAGGGGGGGGGGGGCTTATATTCGGAGGGGCTTATCTATGAAGAGAAATTTGCATTTCAAAATTGATTGGGCTAGCCTTATACTTGGAATGAACTTTACCGTTTTTGCTTTGTTTACTTTGTATTTGAGGGCAATTTCCAAGTACAAACCCCCAGGGCTTGTACTTGGGCTTGTATTTGGAGGGGCGATTTAACGGAGGGTTTTTTGCATTACGAATTTGGGGGGGCTTATATTTGGAGGGGCTTATTTTCAGAATTTTACGGTACCCTGTTTAATTGCAATTTTGATCATCTGTCCTTGACAGGGCATCAAAAAAATCCTACTCTATTCTAGACTCCCAATTACAGCCATCCTTTTCGTAAAGATCAACTGCTATAATTTGTCAGTAAGCTTATTCAGTGCAATTCAAAACTGAACTTTTTTGACATTCAAGCGATGATCTCTTACAACCATAAGGGATCATGCTAAGTGGTCACCAGGAACAGAAAACAAAAGAATATGTCAAATTTCTGGCCTTAAAAGTGGTGGCGATCGATTTAAATACCTGAGAAGTGGTCACTTAGGAGAGAGTTTTGAAACAGTATTCAACTGAGAAACAAAACAGTTGTTTATTAAGTGGTTGCTTACAGGAGGTGTTTGCTTAGGAGAAGTGTTCACTATGAAAGAGTTGACTATACTGATCACTATCGATTCTATAAACATGGTACTTTATTGTAGACCAGTTCTAATCGTTTGATTTCTACAACCTATTCCAGGCTAAACTACTTCACCTTCCCCACATGCCTTTATAGCCCCTGTATGTATATGGCTACATCCTCAGAGGCTTTACTTCTTTGAGTTTATCTCGAATAAATTGTGACCGATATGAAGACTGGTTACATCTTTCAGATCCATTTGCACCCTGATCTACATCAGTGCTAGTAATGAGCATTAAGTAGAATTTTAGCCTGTGCAGCACCCTTTCAGCACCCGCACGGCAAGCTACCAAGTTTGTTATGATTTTTGGTCTCGTTTTTGAGATCACTTACTTATTTCGCTGCCTAGCATCGGTACTTGACTGGCCTGCTGGCATGTTTAATTATATACCAGTAACACTAAAGCATACATCTGCATTATGCAAGAGACCCAGGGGCATAGTTAAGATGCAGTGGGCACACTGTGTCACTTCGTGGGGTTTTACCAGATTATCATTTTAAATAATAATGTATGTTGTTCGTGTTTTATTAAAAGTGACATTTTTCAGATGTGCAGTGAGTGTTGGGGGAGGGGGAGAGGGAAAAATCTGCAGAATAGCTGCATAGTTGAGTCACGAGGCAAGAACAACTGAATAATGTTGCCAGGGGAAGAACTCCCTTATTGTGCTGTGCCATGAGGCCTAAATGGGTATGGAGTTTTTGTGCTACTGAACAGAGATTTTTAAGGTCTAGAGTCTTAAGAGTATCTTTTTGGACCACAAGCCTTTAAACAAAGTGTAAATGTTGGTGATGAATGGTCTTTATTTGTAGCACCAGAAATATCTTTCCAGCAAATCTAATTCCATGATCTTAGTTTGAAACATTACTCAATTCTGTAGGCAAGATGAAACTAATCAGGGTCATACAATGAGGTCTTTTGCCTGGGTGGCAGGGTAGCAAAAAACAGAAGCAGGGTTTGAAGGCCTCACGGGAACATTTCTACCCCAATTTGCCTAAAGTGCCTCCTGGGGTAATGTCAATTGAAAGCAAAATTTTGCCCTGCTGACAAAAATGCTTTAATACAAAAATTTCCTAGCTGAACTTTTTGCCAGAAAGAGTTGTTCAAAAACAGCAGGTTTTAAGATTTTAACATGGACTTTGGTTTATCAATTTTCTAGCATATTAATTTTGCAGAAAAAGGAAAGGAATGCCTCTCACAAAGTGGGGTCCATGGGTACCTCAGGACCTTCCCTAGCTACAGAGGCAGTGTAAAATGCAGAATGCGGACTATTGTTTTTAGTGTTCGAAAACAATGGGACTGTTGTTGTCACATACTCATTTGCATGGTGCAAAGTTAACAATAGTCCGCAGTCTACATTTTTCGCTGACCGCCCTAGTTACCTCCCTGCCCAGCACAGAAAGTTTAAACCCTCCCCATACCCCTGTGGATTTTCCAAATATTTTTGCCAAACATAAATGAATAAAGGGCCTTCTTATTTGTGCTATGATCCAAACCAATCAATGACCGCATAATAAGTATCATTGATGAAAAATTTACCGCCACTTTTATGGGTCTTTTATGATAAAGTAAGTTACCATATCAACACTTGCTAGAGTGATTTTACTTAATCCACAGAACAGATACTAACAACTACGTCAACAAAAGAAGACAATGGAATTAGTGTATAAATTGTGTGTAATAGCCTCTACTAAAAAACGCCCAGTTAATTTAACTCAAAAATGTAAATGTATACTGTTTCAGTGCTTAAAAAGACAACACTGAATAAACAGAACAATATTTTAATACAGTAATTAAATTCTGGAAATAATTGCATTATATGAAAGGCAACATAATATTTCAAAAACCAACTTTAAATCAAGTTTGAGTATCTTTAATCTCAAAAAGTCAAGGTTAGGTTGTTTACAAGATTTGCATACACATGAAAGTTGGATATCATTAATAGTGATCATGATTTACAGACAGGACCTTAAGTAACAAAATGAATGCACTGTAAAACAGTAAAATATATTATAGTAAATAAATATTTTTTGTTAAAAAATAGATGGATGTTAATGCGGGCAACAAGTTTGGTAAAACTGTTTGTGCAACATAATACAAAAAAATTGTGTCGCTTAACAACTTTATAAAGAGCAACTCTCCAACAATTATTAATTAATGACAACAGCGACGGCTTCGAGAACGTCACCTAAAGAGTGAATTTGCTCTGTCTAAAACTTTTTTGCACCTAATATTTCATTTTGTTTAATTTGTTAAATGTTGGCAAATTTTTGTGAGTTGAATTCTAAAGGAATGAATCAAAGTTCAGGAAAAGGAAAACAAAGTTGTTGTTTTGTGTTCCCATCCTCCACAAAATGTGAAATTAGACACTTATGTGTTGAAGTCGTGCAATGACTGCTAAGAAATGTACAAAAAAGCATGATGCACATACAAAGTTGTTGTTTTGCCAATCTGACCCTATTGCCTTTTTGCCGTCGCTGTCATCGTTGCTTAACCACTCTAATGTTGCTGCTTAAGATGGTGGTAAAATAAGCAGTTGCATTGATGTACTGCCTTATTTTGACCACGCTTTAGGGTTGATCCTAGCCAAAAGATGCTATGATCTTTGTAACTTCTAAACTATAGATGACAAAATAAACAAAAATACAAACAATGATTTGTTAATTGGAAAATCAAAATACCTCTAATGTTTAAAACTTTTTTATATAACATTATAATAATTTTCTTGGTTTTCAATTTTTAAATGAGAATAAAGAACTTCTTTAGTTATTTCTCCAACCATAAATTATAAATTTTGTACTAAATATGTGACATTAATAAACACAATTCTACAATATCTAATGGTTGTATACATCTACGTGGTCAAAGATCTACAATGCAATATTGTCCACACAAACATGTATAAATATACAAATTTCTTAATAACAATAATAATAAATTACTTATTAACCATAATTAAATTACCTTGACCCAAGCTTTACACAATATCTTAACTAAAAAACCCGATCAGATGGCAATGATTTATATATATTTATATCTGCCTTTTATTTTATAAAAAGCAACATGTATACATTACATGTACATACACAATAGGACAGCAAAAATATTATCATTCACAAGATCTGAGGATGTTGATCGGCCGTAAGGAATTATATGTAGCATCATCACTGTAAGTGAAAAGTACATTGGTCCTCACAGCCTAATTTATAATCAACTTTCATCCCAGTATTAATGCTGTCGAATTATTTAGTTCACATTAGTACAAGTTTAATTTCTGTAACTAAAGCAGGCATTTCAAATTAAGCTGCTCAAAATACAACTACCTTTCAGCCAATCAAATAGTATCAAAAGCTAGTATTTTCACACAATATCGTATTTACTTGATTAAACGCGGCCCTTGAATAACCACTGCCCTCAATTAGATGCCTAAGATGGAAGTGAAATTACCAATAAATGCCACACCCAATAAGAAGAATGGGGCATTTATTTGACAAACATATGAGAAAAAACTTGGTGCAACTCACTGATGTACACCATTTCAGATGATTCTATCACAGCGAAAAAGTGAGACTTCATAGACCTTTTAATGCATTAATTTCTGTTTTACCTTATAATTATTTACAAATGATTTACTGTAATTGCTGTCAAAGCAAGAACTCTGATTTTGAAATAAATGCCACCATAGCAGTGTGCAAAGAAAGTCAGTTTTACAGCTTGCCAGAATGGCAAGCTGTATAGTTGCCATGTACTTGCCCAAGAGTCATTTTAATTGGCCTGAAAATAATATTTTGATGAACAGGATTGATAACAGTTCTTCTGTAACTTCAATTCCCCAAAAAACTTCACTTGCCCATCAGGCAAGTTAAGATGATAGCAAAATCCACCAACCCTGGGCTATCGGACACAATTTTCTTTGCACACTTGCCTTGAATACATGTTGCCCTTGAATAAATGCCACATCAGAAACGCCAAAAATTTCATAAAAAGCGTTTAATTGAGTTAATACGGTAAGTCAAGAAGCATCCAAGTGATAAAAACAAAGACACAGAAATGCTTTGGAAAAAACTCCGACCACTAAATAGCTATTTAAATGAATTCAAAACTGATTATGTCATTTGAACATGCTTTTAACAAACTGGCCCATTATGATTGAGATGTGTTACTATGACAATACAATTGACAGAAAATTAAAGACTTCATGTTCCACGAGTGAAATTTACAAAATAAAAAAAATGCTAATTTCTTAAGAGAGTTCTTTTAAATGATGACACCATAAAATTTCATCCAGAGACTTGAAAATTAGATCAGCATTTCATCTGTTTAAAATGCCTCAGAGTAGTTTAACACATTGTCTAAACCCAATATTTTTCAACTTCTGTTAAATTTTGTTTACACTCTGACTTAGGGACTGTTTATATGAGATGAGCCAGCCCAGCTTGCTTGTTTCCTGTTAAAAATGTTGTTGTGTTTATATGAGAAGGTGGGCTGGCCCACTTGCTGTGATCCCGGTCGCCTGAGCCGAGATAATTAAAAGTGGGACAGCCTGCCTCCCCATAAATTAAAAAAGGACAGACTGCAAATTGCTGTTGCTTGAAATATCTATAATATGTAACTGCTCACTAGCAGGACATCTGCAATAAAAGGAATTGCACACAAAAACAACAATTATTTTATGAGGAAACAAGGCATGAGCCGAGCCAGAGGGGTAAAATGGGCCAGGCCAGCTCAGCTAACCAGGCTATCTCACCTCATACAAACAGGCCCATAGAAAAGGTGGGGGGACACCTGGAATGATGTTTTTTAAATGCAGAGAACACCATAGAAGAGCCCCAACCCTGCATTCCTAGCCCAAGAGTAAAATCTCTTCTTCCCTGCCAGCAAAGTCTTGTTTGCTTTCCTGCACTTCCAAAACCATACATCACGGAATTGGAGTCCTTGCTAGCATGGGCGGGGGAGGGGGGGGGGCACTCCCTTATTTAAGTCACAAAGGTATGTGCCACCCCAAAGGGTAGGGGTTTCGCCGCACTTTGATCTGAAAACAGGTATAGACTTAGCTTATTTTGGTCAGGAATTGGATATGGTTTTCAAGCGAACCACCGAGAGTGTATGAACGTATGAATCATTTCAGTTCCAAATGACTAAGAACGAAAGAAAAACATGCAAATTCAAAAGGGATTTTAAGAAATCTTTTTGGTTGCTTTTCTAATCTACATAATCATGATGAAACTATTTCTTAGAGGCCAGGTCTGAAATCGAGGATGGATTTTAGAGGCCAGGTCTGAAAACAGGTGTGAATAAAGACATTCTTGGTCTGATATAGGGTCAGAATTTGGAGAACTGGGAAGTACCAACACACCCCCACCAAGAATTCCCAAGAGTATGCCCCCCCCCCCCCCCCCACCTTGGCACCTTAGCATCAGGGAACCTCTCCATTTGGAAATCACAAGAGTTTGATACAAATGAACTGCCGAAGACAGGGGCAGCCTGGGTTAAGTCAACTAGTTCATGCTGAACAAAACAGTTTAGTTACAATCCAGCGCGTTTTTCCCCTTCAAAAATAAGACGGCATTTAAAAGTCTCTCGGTACTTCACAATCAACGATTCAAACAAGTAACAACCGTGTTTAGACTGACCTGAAAAAACTACAGTGTAACTACGTTCCAATGCGCTTGTTCATTTCACTGAATTCCAAAAGGGCTTTCGTTAGGGCAATCAGTATTCAAAAGCGACAAAAATGTCGGAAGAGTTACTTTAAAAACGGACCATACGCAACTATCAAAACATTTTAATGAAGGAAAACTGCAACGGAAAATCTTCTAAAACCACAAAGTGAAGGAGCTGAAATTCAAATTTACACATATTCCTGTCTTGGCACTTAAGTGGCTACGCGTCGCAAAAAACGGACTTTGAAAGATGTTATTTTTTAGATGTTGGCACAAATTTGGCGCGTCAGTTTTACTCAACACTTATTTATTTTTATTCGGGATGAGTTGATTTTAAAAACTACTCGTGTTAATATTGACTCGCTATGGTGTGTTATTTCCTTATCTCAAAGTGTAAAAAACACAAATGATTTGCCTTTTAGAGAGATAATACCCTCGAGAACATCTACGCGTGATTATCATGCGTGATTGACACGACGATATTGCAATTTTCCACGAATAATTACTACAGCTTACAGCTACATGCGGACGAAGCAAATATGACAAGTTTGCAAGACGACTTTTCTACACAACATGCAATATAGATCGATCTTTTGCCTAATAAGTTAGTACATAAAATATCTCTTGATCTTTTTATAGGGATCAGCGCAATTTACATGAGCTGCTATGTACAAAGATGTATAAATATAAGCTTATGTTATTACCACCTCAGGAGGTATAAATTTAAATAAACTCCGTGGTGATACACAAATGTATAGTACAAACATTAGCCATTTCCAAAAGGGCATGTATAAATTTAAAACTCACGTTTCAAGGGCGCAAATATAGCTATGAAATACATTGTCGAGTTCACCAAATATTGACTCTCGGTCGGACGAAATTTCCTCCGCTGGCTCAAAGACATCGTCTTCAACCTCCTCCGTATACACATCTGAAAGCGTACATCCACTGCAGAGGTTTTCCCCTGGTGTCAAAGCCGTGCTATTATCAACGCGTTTTGTCCGAGCTTCTTCCGTGACATTGTTATCAAAACTTAACCGTATCACCTTGGGATTTGATGGGGATGCTTCCTCTCTGGTTGTACATTCGCTTGGCTGTAGTGTCGCGAGCCCACCGCAAACAAATGGGTTTTCCTCTGCGTAAATCTGCTTGTGAAGCATTTTCAACGTATTGTTTATCAAAACTGTTCGTCTCAGACAGGCTTCCGGGTCTTCTAATCGCCGTAACTTTTCAAACGTTACCTGTAATATAAAGCGACGTTGATCCACCGGCGAAACTGGAGCGGTTTCGCTTCCTACTACAACATTACTACTGGATTCCTTCCTTTTGATTCCTCTGTCTTTCACGCGATATATATCTATGAAACAGGAGATGAATAAGTAAATAGGTCAGGGCACAAATATTAAGTGCTTTTTAAATAACCCGAGACCCTTTCGAGACTAAACTTTGCAAAATTAAACAAGCGAAGACAAAGGGATCCTGCTTAACTCAAACAATCAGTCAGGCTTGATAGATGCATACGAATTAAGGATGAATATATGCACTCAGCCTTTGGCTGTACTTTTCATGCATAATAAGGTGTTGTTTTGAGATTAAAAAGAAAAGGGGAATTCAATTAGATGTATAAAAATGTACTCACCTTCCTCCCCTAGGTTATTACAAAGAAAATTAAGTTCTTCAGAAGGTGATTCCCATTCGTCCGCAAGCAACGTCTCGTCCTCATCCAAACACTGATCTTCCATCGTAAACGACCACAAACTTGTCATGGGAATTACAAGGGTCATTCCACATCGCCTGAGTAGGACCTATAAATGGTGTGAAAACGTTTTATAAGTATCAAGTAAATGAAGGCATGACTCCGTGAAACCCTACAATAAACCCGAGCGCGACTTTTCTGAAAAAGTTAAAAAATTTGGAACTCGCACTGTCTGATTGTCAAACGACGGCAAAAGGCGAAGGAAAAATATTGACACCGATCTCTCAATTTAGTTTATCGGTGCCACATCACAAACATACCTACACTAACAAATACGAGAGTAAATAGGCTAAGAGATTCCGTAGTTGAATGAACAAACTTCCCCTGTTACTATTTAAAATGATGAAGCTACATCCTTTCCACTTTGTTGTCCTCAAAACACTAATCAAAACCATCAAAATCATTAAAAATGAAAGTTGCTGTAGCGTGCCATTATTCCGGTTCATTAAGACACTCTACGCTTCGCAAATTAACCGACATCATGAGCTGGAAAAAATATCAAAGCTATGAGACCTTGAATGAAGATAAAAAGGAACTAATCTGGTTGTTTTAGCCCAGCCGCGGCAGATGTCTCACAAGGAATTCTGTGCTCCGTTTCACACCGCATCACACCACCACTCCTGTCACAAATCGTCATTTGATTGGCTTTCCATGCATTGAGCGGGCTTCTCTATTGTTCTCTGTGTCAAGAGATCGTCAACACACCTGTCGCTGTTTGTCAAAACGAGCCAATCGGAAGTGTCGGATTCCGGATACACAGTGCCTCGAATACAAATAGTCGCTTTGCGATTTTCTACCCGTTTTACGATCGCAGTTCCTTAATATTTTATACACGATTGTACGCGTGCATTATTTATTCAAGTGAAACCTAGTTGAGCATTGATCTTTTCTATACCAGTTTATTTCTTTAATAACGTGTCACATAATTAACTCATTAAAAACTTTTAGCTGCTGAAATTTGGAATTGCCAGGTATATTGTTCTGATTATTTTATTCAAATTTTGGACAGACCTCCGAGTCTTGGAAGCAGAGTGCATTTTTTTTTTCATTTTTATTTCAGTTTTGAAGGAAGCGGCCTGCATTGTTTTGTCAGAATTTTATGAGACTGAGTTTTTCTTTAATCGAAATCGCATGCAATTATATATTATAAATATTGTAAAATAATGGCACACGCTAGGTTTCTTCCGTCACTGACATTTAATAAAAGAAATTTACACTGCAAATGGTGATTTGCGCCCAAAGATTTGTTCTACAAAACTGTTTAAAATATTTACAGAGTACGCTAAAAATTGATCCTTCAAAACGTTTTGCTGCGAACAATACCGGAAATTTTGAGGTGAACCGTCAGTCTAATATAATATTTTGCCTAAGCAATAAAATGAAATACACACTCAGTGCTTGGACTGAGTGAAATGTACCGAATTATATTAAGGCAAATATTAAAAAGACAGCAAATACAAACAATTAAACGTCGACGACGTGCATAAGTGAGTCCTTTCTACTACTTGACGGTTTTTTCAGCTTTGCTCGTAACTCAGGTCTTGTCAAAGATTGGTTTTCGTTATTTTAAATTTATCGTAATCACATATGTCGGAAAAACAATCGCTAAGCGTTAGGGGTGATTACTAAGATGGCTTTTAAACGATCACTAGCTGCAGTCCTCGCTTCGAAAGAGTTCCAGTTTATTTAATGATTTTTAAAATCTTTAAATAAACTCGAAAGTTTCGAATAATTAATTCTGTTAGAACTTGGCTACAACCAATTTGTGTCGAAAGCCGCATTTTCTTTCGGTCGAGATATTGCTCGTCCTCTCAGATTTTGCACATGGCGAAAGCGAAACATCAATTGTAAAATAATTACATGTGAAGGCTACGCGAGAACTTCGTTGAATGCGCGGCAAATCACTTGATCTCGCTAGGATCAGGTTTTGTTAGAAGAGAAGTCATAATAATTTAAATTTATACAAAAACCATCTTTGTTATCTCCCACTTGTTGTAAAGAGAATATCAGTACGTAGTTTTTATGTCCTATCAATCAAAAAAGTGTTGTTACTTTTTTTTTACTAACCCACCTTATCGTTTATAGGTTTCCTTGTTTTGGTGCAAATATTTATCAGATTTTAGACGGAAAACAGTAGTTTTTTCTCAAATCCGTGTGACCGCCTTGTGCAATATTGAAGTCTGGTGTATTTCATTAGCAATTACAGGTGAAAACAATGCAAACCAATAGAATCCCACATGGCGAATAACTTTCACATATGAATACATTGGCAAACAAAAAGGAGATCTCCTTTGTTAAAAATTCATTGTTTGCTAATCTAAGATGTAGCTGTCAGTAACAAAACCATTCGCTATAAATCAACAATATAATATGGCATTAAAATTTAGCACGGAAGATGGAAAGACAGTATTTCGCAAGCGCGCCAAGAATCAACTGAAGAAGTTTCCTATTTTTTGCATTGTTAAATCATGATTTCGATTCCCTGGAATGACGGCATCAATCTCAAGCTGATCGCATAAAATCGTTAATCTACGTTAAAAGGAGAAAATCCCACAGCAGGATTATCTGTTCTTCTGCAGTTTGCAAGGTCTTCAAGCGTAAAAGTCGTAAAATATATTAACTAAAGCTCGAATGATTATAGACAATAGAACAAAACACGAGTCTGTTTAATTAAAAAACCTTATTCTGGATATCATACTAAGTTTATTTAATTGTTCTGCGCAGAACTAAAAAAGTGACAACTCGCGTGTTTGGGTCTTTTATATCCAACAGCGAATTTGCAGTATGAAAGAACTCAGTATATTATCTATTTTAAAAATTGTTGGTGGCAAACGATGCATAGTGAGTCTAATTGTTTTTCGGTAACTGAGAGGAAACTTAAGTATTTTTAAAAAAACCCATTAGTTTCTATGGTAACGTAAGGCACGAGTAATTTCTGGAGTAATCGATATCATTTTACTCAGAAACTAATTACTTATCGTCCATTTATGAGAATTTTCTCTCTTGCCAGCAATTAAAGGTCATGGTCAGTTTTCCCGGGATTAACAGTGGAGACGTTGAAAAATTACCGGCACATGTAAAATGGATTTACAACCTGTAAACTACAATTTACATGTTTTGTAAATCTATATGACAGTTTAAAAAATTAAATTTACATCAATTTTCAATTTTCCCTCACCACTTAAATTTACTGCAAAAAACATTTACAGTCAGCGTCCTTCGGCAGTAATAGACTGAAGACCATGTAAAAATGTGTAAAATGTTTTACACGAATTTACTGTATCTTCTTCGTAAAGAGCCTGTAAATCTTTCCCTTCGGAACGTGTAAATAACGCGTAAATAAGAGTTTTAGCGAAGCTGCAATATCGAGCAAATATTTGTCATCGTAGACATCATGTAAATCAAGACACTGATTCGGCTCTGTAAAAACTTTGTAAATCGAAAAAGGGAGACTGATTTGACACTGTAAAAACATTGTAATTAAAAAAGGAGACTGGTTTGATAACCTGCTCTTTTCGCGAAGAAAATTTTACGTTCCAAATTTTAGTAAAAGAATAATCATCATGCATCATCGGTTAAAAACCCATGGCTCCGGTTTATTTGTCAAACTTGCAACTGCATGCAAGACGGTAAAGTGCACGCGACCGAATAATCTAACGAGGGCCTGTGATGACACTGGATGAATTTCTCCTCCATGTCCTAGTTTTAGCAAAGCCACCATATTCAACTCTGTTAGGAACATCACTATCCGTCATTTTCTCTTTAGCCTTTCAAAAATTCGTCCGCTGCCAAGTGAAAGGAGCCTAAGTGGGTCCTGAACAGTGATATTTAAAATTTCTGCTATTATAAAAAGTTAGGTACATATTTTATAGTTTTCTACAGATCTTTAAGTGGAGGCCAAGGGGCGCGCTCTCAACTCCCTTCTCATCTCTCCACACATTGCTCTCTCAGGAATCCGCTCACAACTGACTTTGTAGGGGTAACACAATTACTGGTATACCAGTAGTTTCCATTGTGGACCACAACTGGTCGCAGGTTAGCCAGTTCCAGGCTCCGAGATAGTGGTGGAAAGTCGTTCAGAAAAAAGAAATGCGTAAAACGTGCGGGGGCTGTCCAATTTTTCCCGCCGCCACCGCCTCCTTTCTCAAGTCGTGCACGTCTTATTTTCGCTTTGCTCGTTTTAATACGTTCCCACTATACTATCTGAGAGCCTGGCACAGGCTAGTCGCAGGCAAACCAGTTGATCTCCGGACTACCGAGAACAAAACTCGCGGTCTTAAGATTACAATTCCAGCACTCTAACCGCTCGGTCACGAAATCAAGACCAGTAAAATTCTACATAACTTTGGCTCCCCTATACAAACTTCAAACTGAGTGCTTGTGTCTGCACAATACAAACGTGAACATCTGATTCATCTCAGAGGGGCGTGACTAACAACCGGAGCGGGTTTTTCGACCGGATTCAGTTAAGTGTACATGTTTCGTGTTGGTAGCTCCCAGAATTAAATGAGTCACCACCGCGGTCTAAGGGTGCTTTCACACTTAGTGCCCGGGCACGGTACAAAATGGTGCTTTGTCCACACTCTGGGTACCCAAGTTGTCTTTCGTCCACTTTGCTCCGTGAGCAGACGCCATTTTTGCAAAAGGAGCGAAGAAGTTGACTGTGGTAAAACTCCTCGGAACCGACGGAAAGCACGTTCACACAGGGATCAGGTGCCCACTTTAGTGCCCTTGTACCCTGGCACCGGAACCGTGCCTGAATTCTAGCTCGGGTCCTTTAAAAAAGGTGGGTTCACATTAGCGACCAGGGAGTATCATACTCGGGCACCAGTCCCCAGGGACCAAGCGTGAACGCAACCTAGGATGATTTTTCAGGCTGAGAGGTGTCGTCTAAACAGAAGCAAGATTTGAAAAGTTGGCTACCGGTCTGAGTTTTTACTATTCTCACGTAATCAATCCAGGGTTGCTTGCCTTTTGACAAGGAAAATCCGGTTGAGTTGGCCAGTGGCATGGGATAATGAAAAGCAAGTTAGCAGCTAAAAGCCGGAAAAGGAAAAGGGCGGAAAAGGGGTTTACTGCTCAGAGATACTCTGTCATTTCAATGGATGAACAAAAGTAGTCGCCAGTTAACAAGTTTCCTGTTTCTAAAACAAACTTTATTTTCTATTCTTTATTCAATCTGTCCTCAAAAAACATTTCAGTTGGTGGGTGAATACCACCACCAAGTTAACATTTTATTTCACAGCAATACTCTATACTAATGTTTTACTCTAATAGAACCTTCCAGGTTTTTTTTAAACTTTTGACTGAGACCAGTTAGTGAAAATCTGTCAACACGACTCAAACTTAGTAAGTTGCCTAATTTTAAGGCGCTCTTTACAGCAGTGCAGATGGATATTTGATTACTGTTATTTAACAAAACTTGAAAAACAAAAAACTGCCGTGTAAGGGTCTATTTTCCTGAGGTATACTTAAGACTTGCCGAGTACTTGCAAACTTCTCTTACGGGAAAAAGAGGAAACACTTACTGATCAGGGATCAAACAGAAAATAACTCCGCCCAGATAAAAGTATTTTTTCAGTTCTGTTACACAGTTAATACATCTCTGAAGTTCAACGGCAC